>NC_041389.1:620324320-620462430 GCF_002162155.2 Triticum dicoccoides
CCGGCAACCGCCGCCGCCGGCGCCCCCAGTAGCCGCCCCGGCCTCTCCTCCAACCTCCCGCGCCCCGACTCCGGCCGCCGTCATCCCCGTCTCCGGCGAGCCGCGCCGCCGCCTCGGTCCTCGCATCAGATCCAGATCGGCGGTTGACTTTCCCCCCCTCTCGGTTTTCCACCAAGTCATTTTCTGCAGTAAAAATCATTGCATGTTCATCGCATCACATCTTCGCATCCGTAGCTCCGTTTCGTGCGTGTAATATGTCAAGTTGTTCGTCTCGAAGAGTACATCATTTCATTCCATTGCATCATTTACATTTGAGGTCATCTGGATGCCCGAAATGCTGTTGGAAGAGGGCTTCATATCGTTAGTTTCAGATTCTTATCAGCACGAGCTCTTTTGTCATTTTTGCCATGATTGATGTGTGCATCCTATGAGGTTGATCCCTAAATGTGTTTTGAACTAGGCTATGTCTTCTTTACAGAGGTGCTTACCATGTATTTTTGTGATAAATGTGGTGACTAGCACAAGCATGCAAACTAGGCTTCATGTTAATGCTGTTTTTAGTTCCTGTTCTGCTGTAGTTTTGTTGCCATGTAAACATGTTGCTACAGAGAGATCCATGCATAATTTGAGATACTTCAGTAAGGGTGTTTTGAAAACATGGTTTTGCTCTATCCATCCATGGTCTTGGTTGAAATTATGGAGTAGTCTAGCATGTCATTTTCATGCTCTACTTTTGCTTCAAATTGTTCCCTGGCAGATTGTTTACATGTTATTCAATTTGGCCGAGGTTATTGTAGTTGGTTCGGATATGCTATGATGTTGTTTCTTGCCATTTATAGCTTCTATGTCATGTCTTCTTGATGGATGTATGCTTATTTTATCATGAGGAGCTCTGTAGTGAGTGCATCGAGCTCGCGAAGGTGCCTTCATAATTATTTCAATGCCATGCTTTGTTTGCTGAAATCTGTTAACGAAACTTGCTATGTTTACGTGGGTGCCATCATATTTTATGATCCTTTTTGGCTTATGGTTAGTAAGAGACTTTTGATATATGCTTTGAGTAGATTCATGCCATGTCTTAGTTTGCTATTATAAGTTCCTGTAGCATGTTGATAACCTGCTGTGAACATTGCTTCGTGCTGCTGTTTATGCCATGTCCAGCCTGTTAATTTTTTGCACTTTCTCCATGCTTGTTTGAACCTGTTATGATGTGAATGAGCCGTAGCTCAGTGTTCCTCTTTTGTAAAGCATCTCCTGTAGATCACTACCATATGCTTTGTTTTCATGTTGGGGTGCTGTAGCATAGTTTCTTGTTGCATGCTAAGTAGCATCGCGCTGTTAATCGCAGCTTTGTGCCATACTTGTCTTGCTTGCCATTTGCAAACCGTGCATCCGTTCCCGGTGATCTTTATATCGATTTCATCCGAAATCATCTCATTTTTCCAGCGGCATACTTGGTTTGCCAAGTTGATGCCTTGTTCATCATCTTTCCTTTCGAAGCACGCATATGCATTGCATATCACATCTCGCATATCATGACATGTTTTGCATCATGTTGCTTGTGCATTGCACCGTGATTTATTGTGGTTCCTTGCTTGTGTTCTTGCTTTGGGTAGAGCCGGGAGACGAGTACGTGCACGAGGAACCTATTGAGAACGCTTACGAGGATCCAACCTTCGACAGCTCTGAGAACCTTGCAGGCAAGATGACCATACCTTCGAAATCATTACTATCTTTGCTTGCTAGTACTCGCTCTTTCGCTATGTTAGCCCTACCTGCCTTTGTTTACCATGCCTACCTATTGCCATGTTAAACCTCTGACCATCCTGTCCTAGCAAACCGTCGTTTGGCCATGTCACCGCTTTTGCTCAGCCCCTCTTATAGCATTGTTAGCTGCAGGTGAAGATGAAGTTTGTTCCAGGTCGGAACATGGTTATTTTGGGATATCACAATATCTCCTGTTTATATTAGTGCACCTTATATACTTGGTAAAGGATGGAAGGCTCGGCCTTATGCCTGGTGACTTGTTCCACTCTTGCCGCCCTAGTTCCGTAAACCGGTGTTATGTTCCTTGATTTTGCGTTCCTTACACGGTTGGGTGATTTATGGGACCCCCTTAACAGTTCGCTTTGAATAAAACTCCTCCAGCAAGGCCCAAACTTGGTTTTACCATTTGCCACCTAAGCCCTTTTCCCTTGGGTTTTTGCGAGCCCGAGGGTCATCTTTATTTTAACCCCCCCAGGCCAGTGCTCCTTCGAGTGTTGGTCCGAAACGGGCAGACTGCGAGGCCACCTCGGGGCAACTCGAGGGCTGGTTTTACTCGTAGGCTGACCCATCCGGTGTGCCCTGAGAACAAGATACGTGCGAGTCCTATCGGGATTTGTCGGCACATCGGGCGGCTTTGCTGGTCTTGTTTTACCATTGTCGAAATGTTTTGCGAACCGGGATTCCGAGACTGATCGGGTCTTCCCGGGAGAAGGTCTATTCCTTCGTTGACCGTGAGAGCTTGTGATGGGCTGAGTTGGGACACCCCTGCAGGGTATATAATCTTTCGAAAGCCGTGCCCGCGGTTATGAGGCAGATGGGAATTTGTTAATGTCCGGTTGTAGACAACTTGACACTTGACCTCTTTAAAATGCATCAACAGCGTGTGCAGCCGTGATGGTCTCTTCTCGGCGGAGTCCGGGAAGTGAACACGGTTTGTGTTATGCTTGACGTAAGTAGTTCAGGATCACTTCTTGATCGCTTCTAGCTTCTCTTCTCGCTCTCACTTGCGTATGTTAGCCACCATATATGCTTAGTGCTTGCCGCAGCTCCACCATATTACCCCTTTTCCTACCTATGAGCTTAAATAGTCTTGATCTCGCGGGTGTGAGATTGCTGAGTCCTCATGACTCACAGATTCTACCAAAACAGATGCAGGTGCCGAGGATACTGGCGCAGATGGCGCAACTGAGCTGAAGTGGGAATTTGATGAGGCCCTTTGTCGTTACTATGTATCGTTTCCAGATGATCAGTAGAGGTGCCCAGTCGAGACGATCGGGGATCTAGCATTTGGGGTTGTCTTCTTTTTCATTTGAACTTGACCGTAGCCAGTCTATGAGTGTATTTGAATGATGTATGATCTTAATTTATGTATTGTGTGAAGTGGCGATTGTAAGCCAACTCTCTTTATCCCATTCTTGTTCATTACATGGGATTGTGTGAAGATGACCCTTCTTGCGACTAAACCACTATGCGGTTATGCCTCTAAGTCGTGCTCCGACACGTGGGAGATATAGCCGCATCGTGGGTGTTACACATCCCCAAACTTTTAGAAACGACAACTTAGGTTTCTTTCCAGACCATAATTCATACGGTGTCGTCTCAACGGATTTAGATGGTGCTCTATTTAAAGTGAATGTACCTGTCTCTAAAGCGTATCCCCAAAATGATAGCGGTAAATCGGTAAGAGACATCATAGACCGCACCATATCCAATAGAGTGCAATTACGATGTTCGGACACACCGTTACGCTGAGGTGTTCCAGGCGGCGTGAGTTGTGAAACAATTCCACATTTCCTTAAGTGCGTACCAAACTCGTGACTTAAATATTCTCCCCCACGATCTGATCGTAAGAACTTTATTTTTCTGTCATGTTGATTCTCTACCTCATTCTGAAATTCCTTGAACTTTTCAAAGGTCTCAGACTTGTGTTTCATTAAGTAGACATACCATATCTACTTAAGTCGTCAGTGAGGGTGAGAACATAATGATAGCCACCGCGAGCCTCAACGCTCATTGGACCGCACACATCAGTATGTATAGTTTCCAATAAGTTGGTTGCTCGCTCCATTGTTCCGGAGAACGGAGTCTTGGTCATTTTGCCCATGAGGCATGGTTCGCACGTGTCAAATGATTCGTAATCAAGAGACTCCAAAAGTCCATCTGCATGGAGCTTCTTCATGTGTTTGACACCAATGTGACCAAGGCGGCAGTGCCACAGGTATGTGGGACTATCATTATCAATCTTACATCTTTTGGTATTCACACTATGAATATGTGTAACATCATGTTCGAGATTCATTAAGAATAAACCATTGACCAGCGAGGCATGACCATAAAACATATCTCTCATATAAATAGAACAACAATTATTCTCGGATTTAAATGAGTAGCCATCTCGTATTAAACGAGATCCAGATACAATGTTCATGCTCAAAGCTGGCACTAAATAACAATTATTGAGTTTTAAAACTAATCCCGTAGGTAAATGTAGAGGTAGTGTGCCGACGGCGATCACATCGACCTTCGAACCATTCCCGATGCGCATCGTCACCTCGTCCTTCGCCAATCTCCGCTTATTCCGCAGCTCCTGTTTTGAGTTACAAATATGAGCAACCGCACCGGTATCAAATACCCAGGAGCTACTACGAGTACTGGTAAGGTACACATCAATAACATGTATATCACATATACCTTTGGTGTTGCCGGCCTTCTTATCCGCTAAGTACTTGGGGCAGTTCCGCTTCCAGTGACCGTTTCCGTTGCAATAAAAGTACTCAGTCTCAGGTTTGGGTCCGTGCTTTGGATTCTTCCCGGCAACTGGCTTACCGGGCGCGGCAACTCCCTTGCCGTCCTTCTTGAAGTTTTTCTTATCCTTGCCTTTCTTGAAACTAGTGGTTTTATTGACCATCAACACTTGATGTTCCTTTTTGATCTCCGCCTCCACTGATTTCAACATTGAAAATACCTCAGGAATGGTTTTCACCATCCCCAGCATATTGTAGTTCATCACAAAGCTCTTGTAGCTAGGTGGGAGCGACTGAAGGATTCTGTCAATGACCGCCTCATCAGGGAGGTTAATGTCCAGCTGAGACAAGCGGTTGTGCAACCCAGACATTTTGAGTATGTGCTCACTGACAGAACTATTCTCCTCCATCTTACAACTGTAGAACTTGTCGGAGACTTCATATCTCTCGACCCGGGCATGAGCTTGGAAAACCATTTTTAGCTCTTAGAACATCTCATATGCTCCGTGCTACTTGAAATGTTTTTGGAGCCCCGGTTCTAAGCTGTAAAGCATGCTGCACTGAACCAGGGAGTAATCATCAACACGCGACTGCGAGGCGTTCATAACGTCTGGATTCGCTAGGACGGGTGCTTCACCTAGCGGTGCTTCAAGGACATATGCTTTCTTGGCAGCTATGAGGATGATCCTCAAGTTTCGGACCCAGTCCGTATAGTTGCTACCATCGTCTTTCAGCTTGGTTTTCTCTAGGAACGTGTTGAAGTTAAGGTTGACATGACCATGGGCCATTTTATCTACAAGACATTTTGCAAAAAAAAATAGACTAAGTTCATGATAATTAAGTTCATCTAATCAAATTATTTAATGAACTCCCACTCAGATAGACATCCCTCTAGTCATCTAAGTGATACATGATCCGAGTCAACTAGGCCGTGTCCGATCATCACGTGAGACGGACTAGTCATCATCGTGAACATCTTCATGTTGATCGTATCTTCTATACGACTCATGTTCGACCTTTCGGTCTCTTGTGTTCCGAGGCCATGTCTGTACATTCTAGGCTCGTCAAGTCAACCTAAGTGTTTTGCATGTGTAAATCTGGCTTACACCCGTTGTATGTGAACCTTAGAATCTATCACACCCGATCATCACGTGGTGCTTCGAAACAATGAACTTTCGCAATGGCGCATAGTTAGGGGGAACACTTTCTTGAAATTATTATGAGGGATCATCTTATTTACTACCGTCGTTCTAAGCAAATAAGATGCAAAAACATGATAAACATCACATGCAATCAAATAGTGACATGATATGGCCAATATCATTTTGCTCCTTTTGATCTCCATCTTCGGGGCGCCATGATCATCATTGTCACCGGCATGACACCATGATCTCCATCATCATGATCTCCATCATTGTGTCTCCATGAAGTTGTCTCGCCAACTATTACTTCTACTACTATGGCTAACAGTTTAGCAATGAAGTAAAGTAATTACATGGCGTTATTCAGTGACACGCAGGTCATACAATAAATAAAGACAACTCCTATGGCTCCTGCCGGTTGTCATACTCATCGACGTGCAAGTCATGATTCCTATTACAAGAACATGATCAATCTCATACATCACATATATTTCATTCATCACATCCTTTTTGGCCATATCACATCACACGGCACATGCTGCAAAAACAAGTTAGACGTCCTCTAATTGTTGTTGCAAGTTTTTTCGTGGCTGCTATAGGTTTCTAGCAAGAACGTTTCTTACCTACGTAAAAACCACAACGTGATATTCCAATTGCTATTTACCCTTCATAAGGACCCTTTCCATCGAATCCGATCCGACTAAAGTGGGAGAGACAGACACCCGCTAGCCACCTTATGCATCTAGTGCATGTCAGTCGGTGGAACCTTCTCACGTAAGCGTACGTGTAAGGTCGGTCCGGGCCGCTTCATCCCACGATGCCGCCGAAACAAGATAAGACTAGTAGTGGCAAGTAAATTGACAAAATCTACGCCCACAACAAACTTGTGTTCTACTCGTGCATAGAAACTACGCATAGACATAGCTTATGATGCCACTGTTGGGGATCGTTGCAGAAATTAAAAAAAATTTACGCATCACCAAGATCAATCTATGGAGTAACTAGCAACGAGAGAGAGGGGAGTGCATCTTCATACCCTTGAAGATCGCGAGACGGAAGTGTTACAAGAACGTGGATGAGGGAGTCGTACTTGAAGCGATTCAGATCGCGGTGGATTCCGATCTTAGCGCCGAACAACGGCACCTCTACGTTCAACACACGTGAAGCCCGGTGACGTCTCCTGCGCCTTGATCCAGCAAGGAGGAGGGAGAGGTTGAGGAAGAAGGCTCCAACAGCAGCACGACGGCGTGGTGGTGATGGAGTGGCAGTACTCCGGTAGGGCTTCGCCAAGCTCTTGCGGAGGAGGAGAGGTGTTGGGGAGGGGAGGGGCTGTGCCTTGGATGTCGTTCTGTAGCCCTCCCCTCGCCCCTCTATTTATAGGAGAATGGGGAAGGGGTGCCGGCCCCTCTAGATGGGATCTAGAGGGGGGCGGCAGCCAAGTGGGGAGGGAGCTTGCCCCCCAAGCAAGGGGAGGCGCCCCCCCTTAGGGTTCCCCCCAACCCTAGGCGCATGGGCCCTAGGGGGGTGTCGCCCAGCCCTCCAGGGGCTGGTTCCCTTCCCTCTACATCCCATGAGGCCCTCCGGGACAGGTGGCCCCTCCTGGTGGACCCCCGGAACCCCTCCGGTGGCCCCGGTACAATACCGGTATGCCCCCGAATATTTCCGGTGACCGTATGACAACTTCCCATATAGAAATCTTCACCTCCGGACCATTCCGGAACTCCTCGTGACGTCCGGGATCTCATCTAGGACTCCGAACAACATTCGGTAATCACATACAAATCTTCCTAATAACCCTAGTGTCATCGAACCTTAAGAGTGTAGACCATACGGGTTCGGGAATCACGCAGACATGACCGAGACAGCTCTCCGGCCAATAACCAACAGTGGGATCTGGATACCCTTGTTGGCTCCCACATGGTCCATGATGATCTCATCGGATGAACCACGATGTCGAGGATTCAAGTAATCTCATATACAATTCCCTTTGTTAATCGGTACGTTACTTGCATGAGATTCGATTGTCGGTATCCCAATACCTTGTTCAATCTCGTTACCGGCAAGTCACTTTACTCGTTCCATAATGCATGATCCTGTGACTAACCACTTAGTCACATTGAGCTCATTATGATGATGCATTACCGAGTGGGCCCAGAGATACCTCTCCGTCATACGGAGTGACAAATTCCAATCTCGATTCGTGCCAACCCAACAGACACTTTCGGAGATACCTGTAGTGCACCTTTATAGTCACCCAGTTATGTTGTGACGTTTGGTACACCCAAAGCACTCTTATGGTATCCGGGAGTTACACAATCTCATGGTCTAAGGAAATGATACTTGACATTAGAAAAGCTTTAGCAGACGAACTACACGATCTTGTGCTATGCTTAGTATTGGGTCTTGTCCATCACATCATTCTCCTAATGATGTGATATCATTATCAATGACATCCAATGTCCATAGTCAGGAAACTATGACCATCTGTTGATCAACGAGCTAGTCAACTAGAGGCTCACTAGGGACATGTTGTGGTCTATGTATTCACACATGTATCACGGTTTCCGGTTAATACAATTATAGCATGAACAATAGACAATTATCATGAACAAGGAAATATAATAATAATCATTTTATTATTGCCTCTAGGGCATATTTCCAACAAATCCATCCTCGTCTATGGCCGATGGGGGAACCTTGGTCTCATGTGAGGAATTCAATGTGGCTTTGGACACATTGAAAACCTCCATGACGGCCGAGGTCAAAGGCATGCTTAAAAACTTTCTTGATGGTCTCAAATTATCCACCACACCGTTGGAAGTGGTCGATCCCACTACCAAGGTGGCGGATGCCAACTCCAATAAGGGGGAATCTTCTAGTGAAAGAGTTTCTTTATCTAGTGGTAGAAATGGAAATGGCATGTTTGCCCATGTGGAACCTCCTCTTACCTATGGAGGACCGATTCCCTCTACTCATTTAAATCATGTCGGCCCTCCTCCTAAGATTGTGAAAAATGAAGATTTTGATGCTTGGGTCTATCGCTTTAAGCGTCATTTAAAACATGTTAACACTAACATTTAGAGAATCATTGAAGAAGATTTCTATTTGCATGACCCAAGAAACTTCACCCCAAGAGAAGCCGCGGATAATCAATTCAATGAGAATGCTCTCTTCATCCTTCAAGATGCAATTCCACCCGAAGACATTGCACATATCCGACCATTCACCGTGGCCAAGGAAGCATGCCACCATGTTGTTTCCCTCTAAAAGGGAAGCGCTAGCATTCAATGCTCCAAATATGAAGTGGTGCAAGGTGAAGTCGATGAGTTTGCAATGAATGAAGATGAAGAACCTCGTGTGCTTCATCGGAGATTAACCACTCTCGCGGTCTCACTCCGAGATCATGGGAGTAAGGATACGGATGACAATTGGATCAAGCGCAAGTTCCTCGAGGCCATGATGCCCTACCACAAGGCCATGTCATCCGTCATCTGTCAAAGGCCGGACTTCCACACCTTGTCCTCAAATGAAGTGTTGGATGAGTTTGTGGCAATGAGGATCTTGGACAAGTCCACTGACAATGCGGTGTTGCGTTCTCAAAGAGCAAAGAAGCCCAACCTTGCCTTGAAGGCCAAGGTTAGTGTGGAAGAAGAGGAAGATGAGGAGAGCAACCCCGAAGATACGAAATATGATTATCATGAGCACATGGCTCTTGCTTCAAGTTAATTTTGGAGCAAGAAGAACACAAGGCCCAACTTCAACAAGAACAACTCAAGTGTCTTCAAGGGCAAGCAACGTGTGAGAACATGTTACAATTGTGGCAATGTGAGCAACGTGTTGAGAACATGTTACGAGAAGCGGGAAGACAATGGTGGCAAGCTTATCCGAAAAGACAAAGCCAAGTCCTTCCCCAACAAGAACAACTTCACCAAAAAGACTCCAACCAAAGGGTTGGTGGCACAAGAAGAATACAATGAGGATGATGATGATGATGAAGATAGTGAAGTCATGGCCATGGCCTCCGTTTCCATTGCCACCACTCCACGGGTGTCTCTCTTCAATTCACCCAACGATAACATCACCGCCAAATGCCTCATGGCCAAAGCCACCAACAAGGTAACCCCCAACATCAAAACTACCATCATTACTAATCCCTCCTTGACAGATTGCATTGATGAAAATGAGGGGAGATAAATTAATTTTAGTCTTTTATGAGTAAGCTCAAGGGAAAATCCAAGAAGCACTTCGTTGCTCTCTTGGAACAACTTGGTGAAGCCAATGACATGATCGAGGCTCATGAAGAAACCATCTCTAAGATGGAAGGTCATAGTTGTGACTATGCCGATGATATATTGGATCTCTCTAATGCTCTTGAGGAATAGAGTGGGCATCATTTGGCTCTTGAGGAGTCACACAACGATGACCATGCTAAATTAAAGAAAGATCTTGATCATGCTCTTGTTGTTTCTCATGTGCTAAACTCTGAGAAGGCTAAACTTGGTGTTGATCTTGCTAGACTCAAAGAAGAGTTTGATTTACTTGACAAGGCTCACAAGGCCTTAAAGGGTGCTAATGCTAGCCTCAAGGAGTCTCATGATAAACTCCAAGTGAAGCTAACCAAGGAGAAAGCCACCTTTCCTCATATGGTCTTAATTGATAACGCAAATGCTACTAACCCGTGTTGTGAGCATGTGCATCTTGTGGAGGAGAATGCCAAGTTGAAGGAGCAACTTAATAAAGGCCTTGTGTCATGTATACAAGGTGAGAAGAATCTCAATGACCTTTTGAGCAATCAAAAGGAAGTTGTAGCCAAGGAGGGAGTTGGGTTCGCACCCAAGTCCAATAACAAGAAGAAGAATGACAAGACCAAACAACCTCCCCCTCTCAAGCAAACCTTTGTGAAGGAGGGAGAGGGTGCTTCTAAGGAGAAGAAGAACAATGTAAAGGGTGGCAACGTCAAAAAGGGCAATGCCACCCCTTCCAACAAAGCCGGTGACTTTAACCCTTCTTATATGTTGTGCCGTGCTAGTGATGGGCATGTTTATCCTAAATTTGTTGGTTCTCCTTATGAGTACATTGAATGGTCTATTTGGGTTCGTAAGACCCTTGTTACTAACATCAAAGGACCCATTACATAATGGGTACCTAAAACCAAGCATTGATCTCTTGTAGGTGTTTGCTTCCGGTGGGGGATCATGGTTGCTTGATAGTGGAGCCACAAATCATATGACCGGAAGAAAGGACTTGGTGGTGGACGTGCAAAAGATTCCATCTATGCCCACCAATGTCGAGTGGGATGATGCCTCATCCTCCAAGGTATTGGGTCTTGGCAAGGTTGTCATTTCTCATGATCTCACGATCAAGAAAGTCATGCTTGTTGAGTCCCTTGCATACAATTTACTTTCTGTTCGTCAACTTGCACTCATGGGTTTTGCCACTTTCTTTGATATTGATACCGTGGCCCTCTTGTGGAGCAAGACTCTTAAAGTAGCCTTTGTTGGGCATGTCGAGAACGATCTTTATGTGATTATCTTTTCAGAGCAACCCACTAAGACCGCGACATGCCTAATGGCTAAAGTTGATGTGGGATGGCTTTGGCATCGCCGTTTAGCCCATGTCAATATGAGATCTTTGCAAAGTCTTCTCAAGGGGTACCATGTCTGTGGACTAAAAAATGTTAGTTTTGCCAAAGATCGTGCTTGCAGTGCTTGTATCGAAGGAAAGCTACATGAGAAGGCTCACCCTCCCACGACTATCATCTACTCGAAGAGACCCTTGGAGCTCCTTCACTTGGATCTCTTTGGGCCTCCATCCTTTGATAGTCTTGGGGTAGAAAGTATTGCTTGGTAATTGTGGATGATTATTCAAGATATACTTGGGTATATTTCTTCAAGAGGAAGAGTGAAACTCAACAAACCGTCATCGACTTTGCAAATGAAGCTCAACGTCAACATGATGCGAAGATCTTGACAATAAGGAGTGACAACAGCACCGAGTTTAAGAACTACACCTTGGATGAGTTTCTTCGTGATGAGGGGATCAAGCATCAATATTCTGCACCATACACCCCTCAACAAAATGGTGTCGCAGAGAGGAAGAATCAGACGTTGATGGATGCGGCAAGGACCATGATGGCGGAGTTCAAGTCTCCTTACAACTTCTGGGCCGAAGCCATCAACACAGCATGTCATGCACCCAATCAGCTCTATCTCCTCAAAGGCTTGAACAAGACTCCCTATGAAATACTCACCGGTAACAAGCCCAACCTCAAGTACTTCCGGGTGTTCGGGTGTAAGTGTTTAATTCTCAAGAAAGGTGTTCGTTTGTCTAGATTTGAGGCTAGAGCTCATGAGGGCATATTTGTTGGTTATGCTACAAACTCTCATGCTTACCGTGTCCTCAACAAGTCCATCGGACTCATTGGGGAGACGTGTAACGTGGAGTTTGACGAGAATAACGGCTCCCAAGTGGAGCAAAGTGGTACTTGTGATGTAGGTGATGAAATTCCTCCCCAAGTCATAAGAAGAATGGATGTTGGTCGTATCCTACCCATTGAGGAACCCCTTGTGACCGAAGGAGAAGGACAACGCTCCACTCAAGTGGAGCCATCACCAACCCAAGACCCACACGCTTCTGAAGAACAAAGTGAAGGCCCTCAACCTCGTGAACAAGATCAAGGGCAAGATCAACCTCAAGATAGTGGTGAACCACCAAGTGATGCCCAAGGTCAAGTTCTCCCTTGCGAGCAAGTTCAAGATCAAGAGCAAGCTCAAGATCAAAAACAAGCTCAAGACGGCGCTCAAGATGATCAAGTTACCCCTCCTCCTTTCACATCCGAGGAGGAATGAGAGCGTTGTGCCGCGAAGATCGCTTCCAAGCTCACCACCAAAGGTCATCTCATGGAGAATGTCGTTGGAAGCCTAAGAAAGGGGGTAAGCACTCATAGACAATTAGCAAACTATTGTGAACATCACGCGTTTGTTTCTTGTGTTGAACCCCAAAAGGTCTATGAGGCGCTCGAGGATCCAGATTGGCTCAATGCCATGCATGAAGAACTCAACAACTAAGAGCACAACCAAGTGTGGAAATTAGTGCCAAGGCCATCCGGGAATCATAATGTCATTGGAACCAAAAGGATATTCAAGAACAAGCAAGATGCTCATGGAATCATTGTTCGCAACAAGGCTCGTTTGGTGGCACAAGGCTACTCCCAAGTCGAGGGTATCGACTACGGTGAAACCTTTGCTCATGTTGCTCGCCTTGAATCTATTCATTTATTGATTGCTTATGCTTCTCATCATAATTTAAAGTTGCAACAAATGGATGTGAAGAGTGCTTTTCTTAATGGTCCCATTAATGAGTTGGTGTATGTCAAACAACCCCCGGGGTTCGAGGATCCCTATTTCCCCGATCATGTGTACCAACTCAACAAGGCACTCTATGGCCTTAAACAAGCCCCACGTGCATGGTATGAGCATCTTACTGAGTTGTTACAAGATCATCGAAATTGGGAAAATCAACCCCACTCTTTTTACTAAGAAGGTCAAAGGGGAGTTGTTTGTGTGCCAACTATATGTTGATGATATTATCTTTGGTTCTCCTAACAAAGCTTTCAATGAAGAATTTGTCGCTCTCATGACCTCAAAGTTCAAGATGTCTATGATGGGAGAGTTGAAGTTCTTTCTCAGGTTCAAAATCAAGCAAAGAAGAGAAGGACCCTTCATCAATCAAGCCAAATACACTCAAGACATGCTCAAGAGATTCAAGCTAAGTGATGTCAAGCCGGCCTCCACTCCAATGCCTGTCAAATGCCAACTTGACATTGATCCCAATGGTAAAGCGATGGATCAAAAGGTATATCACTCTATGATTGGATCCTTGCTTTACCTTTGTGCATCTAGACTGGATATCATGTTGAGTGTGGGTATTTATGCACGGTTTCAAGCCGCACCTAAGGAAAGCCACCTTGTGGCAGTCAAGCGAATCTTTCGATATTTGGCTCATACCCCAAACTTTGGCTTATGGTACGCAAAGGAGCCAACTTTGAACTTTTGGGCTATACAAACTCAGATTGGGCGGGAGACAAAGTGGATAGGAAGTCCACCTCCAGAGGGTGCCAATTGCTTGGTTACTCTTTAGTGAGTTGGTCTTCTAAGAAGCAAAGTTGTGTGTCTCTCTCGTCCACCGAAGCGGAGTATGTGGCTGCCAGTAGTTGTTGTGCTCAACTTCTATGGATGAGGCAAACTTTGAAGGATTAAGGTGTCACTTGTGACGAAGTGCCTCTTTGGTGTGACAATGAAAGTGCAATCAAGATCTCTCTCAACCCGGTGCAACACTTCAAGACGAAGCATATTGAGATTCGGTATCACTTCATCCAGGATCACATTAGGCGAGGGGAGATCAAGCTCAAGTATGTCAACACTCATGATAACCTTGCAGATATTTTCACGAAGCCCTTGGATGAAGCAAGATTTCGCAAGTTAAGGCATGAGCTAAATATCATTGATTCGAGCAATGCGGTTTGAACCCTTGCACACCCCACCATACTCATCATGCTATCTTGTTTAGGTGTAGGCATGGACATAGGGGGAGTGTTGTTCTCTCAATGAACTTTCCCTCCCCCCATGATGCATAAATTGATCAACTCTTTCACATTAGCCATTTTTTATGGTACTTGTGCTTCAAAGATGAGTCTTGGTCATGGGCCCAAGGATAATTCTTCGCGGTGCCATACCAAGTGAACTCATACATAGGTGGCTCCGGCCACCGCCCTCTCTTCCTGAGAGTTGAGGTTAATGTTTTGGTCTTTGTTGTCTTTTGCCTTTTCTCTGTGCCGTGTTTGTGTCATCATTGGTGCTTCCCTCTTGGTTGTTCGGTGTCTTGAAGGTTGATTTGCAAATGCCGTCTCTCGTGCGAAACTTACATTTTCTTGGGGGTACAGTACTACCGTGGCAAGCCATGGTACTACCGCAGGGGTTGGTTGCTTTGTGCGTACACAGTTGCATCCCACGGGCACGGTACTACCACTTCCATCGCGGCAATAATTTTTTACTGCCGCTGGAAGAGCTGTACTACCGCCTAGCGAGCGGTACTTCTGCCCGGGCGGTACTACCGCGATGATCCACGGTACTACCGCGCCCACACGAGCGGGTGGGGGTTAAGAGTGGGGCAGGGGGAGTTCTAACTCCCCCATACCCATTCATCTATTTTCCCCACCCCGTCTCTCTCTCCTGCCCGAGAACGGCGCCGGAGGCCCTCACCGGATCTCTGTCTCCGGCCGCTCTCCTCGGTTTCCGACCGATGGGATCGTTCCCCACCTCGCCCCCTTGCCATGGACCAAGTTTTTCCCCAAGTTCCTCTTCTTTTCTTCCGTTCTTGTGCTTCTAGGTCTTGGGGAGATGCATGTGTTGTTCATGAGATTTTTGGCTAAATCTGTGCAAAAGGGATTTGTAGGAGAGTGGTAGTGCAGTAGGCATGCTTTTTGGATTGACACAATAGCTCAGTTTGATCAACGGTAGTACCGATCTAGTTTTGCGGATGTTCTAGATCCAGATCCGCGGTTACTGTGGCGTCTTTGATCCGTGCGGTACTACCACTCCTCCTGGAGCGGTACTACCGCATCCATGCTCGTAGCCTGCTCCGTGCGGTACTACCGCTCTCCTTGGTGCGGTACTACCGCTCCGCGCGGTACTACCGCTCCTTGGTGCGATACTACCGCTCAGAGCACGGAAGTAAAAATTTACTTCCGCTCCAGGCATGGTACTACTGTGCCATCCCGACATGGTACTACCACGGCTGGCGCGGATGTAATTTTTTTACATCCATATGCCGGCCCGGTACTACCGTAGATGCAAATTGTGCTATGTTATCTTTCCAAATCTCTTGCTTACTTGTTTCTTTTGGCTTTGGCCTTGGTATTTGCATTGATCCTTCTTTTTTTTCGTGCGTGTTCTTGTGTTTTGTGTCTAGGTGGTGGCTCTGGTTCCCATGTTCGTCGCTCGGATCCCAGCCGTGACACAGGGTCAAAGCGGCTGTGCAACCAGGATGAAGCTCCAGAGGGCTCCAATGCCTCCCAACGCAGAACCAAGCACACCGCCACCAAGCAGAAGGAACCCACCATGGGCATGGATGAGATGCCTCTGGCCGAGTTCATTGTTCAAAGGAAGATCAACCCCTATGTGAACCCCCGTGCCAACTTCAGAGGGAATGATCTATTCTGGACCAAGCAGCAGAACCTTATCTATCTGGATGTGATCATGGCCAAGCAGGACATCTATGTGGAAGTTCACTGGATTGACATGCATCACGTGAGGCAGGACAAGCATCGTAACTATTTTGGAGAAGCTTTGGATCTGGTGGAGCAGTTTGGCATTGAGCACATGCTTACCTTTCACCTAGACTTTGACCTAGACATTGTGGCCCAGTTCTTTGCTTTGGTCCACTTCCATTTTGATGAAGCAAGGACCATGACATGGATGACCAATGGTCAACGGATGGCTGCTAAGTGGAAAGATTCCATGGATTTGCTTCACGTTCCTGATGAGGGGCTCGACACGCCCGTTGGAGTTTTCCCTCATGCCAACACTGAGTCTACCAACAAGAAAAAGCTCCAGCCCTTCCTTGTTGAGAAGACACTTGCTAGTAAGAAGAAGGTGTGGGTGCTGAACTCCTTCCTTGACATCATGCATCAGATCTTCCACAACACCCTCTTCCCGCGCATCGGTGAAATGGTCTAGGTGCATGCCTATCTTGTGGATATGATGCTCATTTGTGAGGATGCGCATCAGGCTCAGACTCAACCCCTTGATGTCTCACATATCATGTGGTGCGAGCTTCAGTTTGCGGTGTTCAACCGTAAGGTCCCCATCTATGGGACTTACCTGTTTCACTTGATCTCCAAGACTTGGGAGAAGCTCTATACCGATGATGAGTTCGTTGCCCCCGGCTGGATTCGTCATGATCCCATCAAGATCCACATCAAGAGCCAATGGGCTAACACCACCACCAGTGTTGAGGCCGCGGCTACCACAATGGATGTGGATGAGGATGAGATCGAGCAGGAGGAAGATAATGAGGACAGTTCTGATGGATACACCCCTCCCTCTTCTAAGCCATCTTGGGCGAACAAGCTGAAGACAAAGATGAAGAAGTTGTTCTGCATGCAGACCCAGGGGCAGTATAGGGCCCACATTGCTCAAAAGCAGAGTCGCTGTCGCAACAAGAGGATCTTGAGGAAGCTTGGCGAGGAGGTGTCTAGCGGATTCGAGAACCACATCACCCCCGTGGCAGACTGGATGGCCAAGCATGGCTTCATGTGGACTAAGTCTGAGGAGGAGAAGGAGGAGCCCATTCCTATTGCTGAGTCCGACGAGGAGTCGTTTTCAGCCTGAGCTACCACCTATGTCGTAGGTGTCCTCTCTGCCTTTTTGGTGTCTCGATGCCAAAGGGGGAGAGAGTGTAGGATTTGCGTGTCATGTGTCATGTATTTTAGCTCTGTTGCTTTGCTTTCCGTCTGTTAAACCTCGTTTGCTTTGGTTGAGTTTGTTTGGTTTGTGCTCGTGAGACCAAGTTATCTATCATACGGTGTAAGGCATATGCACTCTTGCTTATCCTTCTGTCTTAGTCACTTAGTTATATCCATCATCTTGCCTACTTGCTTGGTGTTGATTATACTGTTGCAAGAGATGCCTTGTCTATAAAATATAGGGGGAGCGTTGATCCTAGTATGTGTGTCGTGCAGTCCAAAGCACATCTCTAGAGTGCACACATCTAGGGGGAGCCTGTCTATATTTTATAGATTGTGGGTTTGCCATTGCCTCACTGTATATCCCTATGTGCAAATCCCGTATTGTCATCAATCCACCAAAAAGGGGGAGATTGTAAGGGCATACTTATCCCTTAGTTGTTTTGGTGATTGATGACAATGCTTTTGCGGACTAATCGTGTGCATTGAGCTTTTCAGATATATCATGTCTGAACACAAGACGATTTGGTGCCCCTCGAAGACTTTTGAAGACGGCGTTTCTCTATGTTTCTTTTCGGTGGATTTGAGTCATAGGAAAGCCGTACTATTAAGAGGGGGTCCATGTTGGAAAGGTTTGGGTGGAATCTCACGTACACATGTTCCTTTTGCACCACCTTTCCTTTGGCTCTTTGGAGCTTCCTCTGTCTCACCGTGTCTCTGCAGAATGAAGGACTCCTAGTGTTGTTGTTCAAAGGCTGGCGGTAGTACTGCTCCTAGAGCGGTACTACCGCAGGCACTAGCGGTAGTACCGGCCCCCGGCATGATAGTACTGTAGGTGCCCATGGTAGTACCGCTTCCCCTGAGCGGTAGTATAGTGAGCTATGGCCAGGCGCTGCTGCACAAGCAGTAGTTGGGGCGAATGTAATTTTTTACATCCGCGCCCTGTAAGACAATAGGCTTTGGGGGAACCGGCACAACCCTCTAGGGGTGGCCTATCACACATATATATATATAATGAGGTGGTATACAACGTTACAATATACACATGTAAATATAGTCTAACACCCTCCCTCAATCTTAGCCACTTTCTAATGAATCTAGAAGGGTAAGATTGCGCCTGCAAGTCTCAAACTATGGCAAAGGCAATGGCTTGGTGAATATGTCAGCAAGTTGATCCTTGGAAGAAATAAACTTGATCTGTAGTTGCTTCTGAGAGACACGTTCACGCACAAAGTGATAGTCAACTTCAATGTGTTTCGTTCGGGCATGGAATACCGGATTTGCAGAAAGGTATGTAGCACCGATGTTATCACACCAAAGAACAGGAGGCTGTGATTGGGGTATACTTAACTCCTGAAGCAAGGACTGTACCCAGATAATCTCTGATGTGGCATTGGCCACAGCCTTATACTCAGCCTCAGTACTGCTACGCGAGACAGTAGCCTGTTTCCGAGCACTCCAGGCAATCAGGTTAGAGCCAAAGAAGACAGCATAACCCCCCGTGGATCGCCTGTCATCCGGATTGCCAGCCCAGTCTGCATCAAAATATGCTGAAAGACAACCAGAGTCAGACGGCCGAATATGCAAACCATGAGCCACCGTGAAACGAATATAGCGCAAAATCCGCTTAACAGCAGACCAATGAGTGTCACGGGGTGACTGCAGATACTGGCAGACTCGGTTAACAGCATAGGAAATGTCTGGTCGCGTGATCGTCAAGTACTGGAGCCCACCAACAATACTCCGGTACTCGGTCGCATCAGAAGAAGAAAGAAGCTCACCATCAACAGCATTGAGCTTATCAGTGGTAGACATGGGTGTAGTCGTCGGTTTGCACTTAAGCATCCCAGCTCGCTGCAACAAATCCAGAGAGTACTTCTTCTGCGTCATAACAAGGCCAGCAGCACGAGAAGTAACCTCCACACCAAGAAAGTAATGAAGCTTCCCAAGGTCCTTGACCGCAAAATCAGCACCAAGTGAGTGAACAAGCGCAGTAGCAGCCGACTGAGAGGAGCTGACCAAAATGATATCATCTACATAGACCAACAAGTACATAGTAACCTCAGGCCTTTGAAGAAGAAACAATGAGGAGTCAGCAGTTGATGATGCAAAACCATGAGCACGAAGAGCCATTGCAAGACGAGCATGCCAAGCACGAGGAGCCTGCTTCAGACCATAAATTGCCTTGGACAGACGACAGAGATGATCAGGGCGATCCGGATCAGAGAAACCCGGAGGCTGGCGCATGTAAACCTCCTGCGCCAAGACACCATGAAGAAAAGCATTTTGAACATCAAGCTGACGAAGAAACCAACCTCGAGTAACAGCCAGAGAGAGAAGAAGTCTGATGGTAGTAGGCTTGACCACTGGACTGAAGGTGTCTTCATAGTCAAGTCCAAAACGCTGTCGAAAACCACGAGCAACCAGACGAGCCTTATAGCGCTCAATGGACCCATAAGAATGCCTCTTCACTTTGAAAACCCATTTGGAATCAATGACATTTACCCGTGATTGTGGAGGAACAAGAGTCCATGTCTGATTGCGAAGAAGCGCTTGATACTCCTGCTCCATGGCCTCTCTCCAATGAGGAATGCGCATAGCAGCTTGATACGTGCGTGGCTCAGAGGATGGATCTGCGAGAGCAGCAGACATGCACGCCGCTAACCAAGCAACTGTGCCATCGTGACGTTGCTTAGGCTGAAAAATGCCACTCCGACTGCGCATATGTGGATGTAGAGCAGCAGCAGGAGCCGGCGGAGGCGAAGGTGACGGAGACGTGACGGTCGCCGGAGATGCAGGAATCACCTCAGGCGAGCTCGGGACAGACGACTCCGGGCTGCATGGCGAAGACTGGCCTGACGACAGGGGCTCAGAGGCCATGGGCGAACCGAGGGTGGGCGAGGCCAGCTTCGGTGACACCGGCCCAGACGGCCTTGGCGAGGCGAGAGCAGGCGAGGCCGGCCCTGGTGAGAAGGGCCCAGACACCCTGGGCGAGGCAAGGGCGGGCGAGGCCAGGCCTGGTGATGACTGCCCCGACGCCCTGGGCGAGACGGGGACCGAGGAGGCCGGCCCAGTCGGCGGGGTTGCAGGGCGCGACGATGGCGAAGGCAGCCCAGAAGCCAGAGGCGACCGGGCCAGGACGTCGATCGGCCGTGCATGAGCACAGAAACCGAGGCCATGCAGGGGCGCCATGTGCTCCTCATGCACAACAGAAGGTGCCGAGGATGAAGGCGATGGCAACGAAGAGGAAGATGGCGCTTCCAGAATCTCCAAACGAGCCCCACGACCAGTGCCTGCACCATGATTAGGCAACAATAGAGGAGAATATGCAACATCATCAAATTGGTCAGAAGCAACAGAGGATGAATGCATGACAGGTGGCTCGGTAGTGGACACAGGGAGTTTGGCAAAGGGAAAAACATGCTCATCAAACACAACATCCCGAGAGATGTAGACACGATTAGTGGGAACATGAAGACATTTGTATCCTTTATGAAGAGAGCTATAACCAAGAAAAACACACTTCTTGGAACGAAACTCGAGCTTACGCTTGTTATATGGACAGAGATGGGGCCAGCAAGCACACCCAAACACCTTGAGAAAGGTGTAGTCCGGTTGTTCATTAAGGAGAACTTCAATGGGAGTCTTCATATTCAAAACACGAGTGGGAGTACGATTGATGAGAAAACATGCAGTGGTGAAAGCATCACTCCAAAAACGAAACGGAATAGATGCATGGGCCAAAAGAGTCAGACCAGCTTCAACAATGTGACGATGCTTACGTTCTACTGAACCATTCTGCTGAAGTGTATGTGGACATGCTAAACGGTGAGTGATCCCAAGCGACTGAAAGAAGGAGTTGAGGTTGCGATACTCGCCACCCCAGTCCGACTGAACATGAACAATTTTGTGCTTGAGAAGGCGTTCAACATGTTTTTGGAACTGAACAAAAATGTCAAACACATCAGATTTACATTTGATAAGATAAAGCCAGGTAAAGCGGCTGTAAGCATCAACAAAACTGATATAATAATTATGACCACTAACAGAAGTCTGAGCAGGACCCCATACATCTGAAAACACAAGTTCTAAAGGATGTTTCACCTCACGACTGGACTCTGAAAAAGGAAGTTGATGACTCTTCCCCTGCTGACAAGCATCACACACTGCTACATCTTTATTACTAGACACACTAGGAAGCTCATGACGACGCAAAACATGCCGGACAATAGGTGTGGCCGGGTGACCAAGACGAGCATGCCACTGTGACGGAGATACCCGAACTCCAATGAAGACGCGAGCGACGCCAGGATGCTCCAGACGATAGAGACCTTGGCAGAGCCGCCCACTAAGAAGAATGTCCCTCGTGCCCCGATCCTTAATAAAAAGATCAAAAGGATGAAATTCACAAAGCACATTATTATCACGAGTGAGTTTAGGAACTGAAAGAAGATTACGTGTCACAGATGGAACTCGAAGAACATTGCGAAGTTGAAGACTCCTATTGGCATGTCTAGTGAGAAGTGATGCTTGACCAATATGAGAGATGTGCATACCTGCTCCATTGGCGGTGTGGATCTTGTCGGAGCCATGGTAGGGTTCATGAGTGTGAAGCTTCCCCATCTCACTAGTCAGGTGCTCTGTCGCCCCAGAGTCCATGTACCAGTGGGGATCAACGGAGTAGGACTGAGTGTGTCCCTGTGGCTTCTGCGGCGGCGGACGATCAGCCATGGCGACCTGACGAGCAAAGTTGCGTGTATCCTTCCCGTCATTGCCAAGACCAAGAAAACCCCGCTGGAAGCGCTTGTGACACTTCGAGGCCCAGTGCCCATCGCGACCACAAAGCTGGCACACACGTGGACCGCCAGCCCCTGGTAGCATCGCAGTAGGAGGAGGGGCCGAGGCGGGTGGTGGTGACTGCCCCGAAGGAGCCCTGGATGAAGCAGAGGAGCGACCACCCTTGGTGGCGGCGTTTGCCGAGAGGGCGCCGTTGCCCCTGGATCGGCGCGTCTCGACTCGTTGCTCAGGAAGCAGGAGGCGTGAAAAGACCTCGTGTGCTGGCATGGGCGTGGAGTTGCCCCTCTCATTGATGATCTCGACTAGGGCGTCATACTCCTCATCAAGACCATTGACAATAAACGAGTTGAACTCGGAGTCGGTGAGGGGCTGTCCAATGGAGGCCAGCGTGTCGGCGAGACTCTTGACTTTGTTGTAGAACTCAGTGGCGGTGGAGTCAAGCTTCTGACACTCCCCAAGTTGGCGACGGAGCCCAGATACACGAGCCTGCGACTGTGCCGCAAACGAGCGCTCAAGAATAGTCCATGCCTCGTGGGACGTCTTGGCGAAGACAACAAGCCCAGCAACGGCCGGAGAGAGCGACCCCTGGATGGAGGAGAGGTTCGCCTGATCCTGCCCTGTCCAGACATGGTGAGCCAGATTATAGACCGAACCATGCACGCTGTCAACCAGCGCAGGAGGGCAAGGGAGAGAGCCATCAACATAGCCAAGCAGGTAGTGACTCCCAAGAAGCGGAAGAACCTGCGCGCGCCAGAAGATGTAATTGTCCGACGACAACTTGATGGTGATGAGATGGCCGAAGTGAAACGGCGGCGGCGGCTGCGATCCCATCGAGGAGACTGGCTGAGGTGAGAACACCGTGGAGACAGTCGGAGGGGCAGCCGGCGCGGTGACAGAGGGCGCGATGGCCGCGGTTGACGCCGCGAAGCCTGCCAGTGCGACGTCCTCCGCCACCAGCGGCGCAGTGGCCGAGGGCGCGACAACCGCGGTTGACGGGGCGGCGGTGGTGTGGGCCACAAGCGCCTGCCCGGGCGAAGTAGCAGCCGGCGGGAGTGCGAAGAGGGAGCCGACGCTCCGTGTCCCGATCGGCGCCTTAAGGGAGGCGGCATCCAGCGGCCTCGAGAGAAGTGCCGCGAGGGAGGCCGGCAGAAAACCGGTGGCGGTGGAGCCGGACGCAGCGGCGGACGTCATAGCAGTCGGGCGACGGCGGCGGCGGGCGCGGCGGCGGCGGCGGTGGCGGCGGCGGCGGCGGTTTAGGGTTTTTAGGCGGAAGCGGACGTAACCTAGCGTGATACCATGTAAGACAATAGGCTTTGGGGGAACCGGCACAACCCTCTAGGGGTGGCCTATCACATATATATATATATAATGAGGTGGTATACAACGTTACAATATACACATGTAAATACAGTCTAACACGCCCTACACGGTAGTACCGTGAAGCCTGGCCAAGCACAACGGCATGAGCGGAAGTAGGGGTGTATGTAATTTTTGACATCCGTGCCCTATACGGTAGTACCGCACCTGGTTTGTGGTAGTACCGTGTCGGATTTTTGCATTGATATAATCTCAGCGGAGGTAGTCACGGATGTAATTTTTTATATCCGTGCCTATCGTGCCTGGACTGTGCGTGCCTTGCAGTAGTACCGCATGGGGTCGCGGTAGTACCGCGCCAGCGGTTCTACCGTCCCCTCTTGGTGCTCATCAGAACGAGTCCAGGCCCTGCCGCGCCATGGTAGTACCGCGAGCCTCCGCGGTAGTACCGCGGGTCCGTGCGGTAGTACCGCTCCTGGTGTGCGGTAGTACTGCGGATCGCGAGCTGAGTTGCTGGGTAACGGTTGGAATTGTCCCGTGACTATAAAAGGGGTGTCTTCTTCCTCTAGTTGACTACCTTTTCCATCCCTAAGCTCCATTGTTGCTCCAAGATCCATTTTCGCCCGATCTCTCTCCCTAGCCAATCAAACTTGTTGATTTTCTAGGGATTGGTTGAGAAGGGCCCGATCTACACTTCCACCAAGAGAAATTTGATTCCCCCACTAATTGATACGTCTTCGTCGTATCTACTTTTCCAAACACTTGTGCCCTTGTTTTGGACTTTAACTTGCATGATTTGAATGGAACTAACCCGGACTGACATTGTTTTCAGTAGAACTGCCATGGTGTTATTTTTGTGCAGAAATAAAAGTTCTCGGGATGACCTGCAAATCGACGGAGAGACTTTTTAGAATTAATAAAAAATACTGGCGAAAGAATTAACGTCAGGGGGTCCACACCCTGGTCACGAGGGTGGGGGGCGCGCCCCCTCCCCAAGGGCGCGCCCCCTGCCTCATGGGCCCCCTGGACGTCTGATGACCCACAAGTGTAGGGGATCTATCGTAGTTGAAAGGACATGCGGTGCCCCCATGTGTGGTTTTGGTAATTGATGACAATCTCTATGGACTAATGGTTGCCTTGAGTTATATTTGAAGGGTTTGCCCATAGGCTTTTCTTGGAGTCCATTTGTTGGTTTCAATGAGAGTTTGTGATGACCAAGGTGCTATTAAGGAATTATCCAAAGATTGCTCATATGAGTGTTGAGCTTATTGCAAGCATGTCTTGAAGAAGAAGGTTGTGTGATCATTCATGTTTACCTTCAAGACATCATCCAAATGAAGAGAGTTGCAAAGATTCAAGGTTGATCAAGACTAAGTCAAGAGTGAATCAAGTTGATCAACTCACAAAGCGTAGAAGATGTACCGAGAGGGATCAAGTGATACCATGGTATGGTAAGCATTGTCCATTGCACTTTTATGTACTAACCCATGGTCTATGTGAGAGTTGTATGTGGGGTTAGGTACGTATCCATGGGCTTGAGTTAAGAGGAAGATATCATACAACCCATGGAAAGGATGACATCAAGTGGTGATCGTCATCAAGATTGCCGTGTGCAAGTTCAAGTGGAGCATCACAAAGAGATCAAGTGGTTGAATCTTGCCATCCATTGTGATGTCAATGGACTTGTGACGATGTGCCTAAGAGTGGCTCACCCATAGTGAACTATGGGGGAGCAATCATCTAGTCTTCATCGAGCCAACGCAATCAAGATAGGTGGTCCAACTTGAGGGAGTCAAGATCGTCTTCATCTAGCTCAAGTGGACCATGTGCAAGGCAAAGGTTTTCCCTTGATAGGTTTTCTATTTTACCAGTCCCGTGGTGGTAGTTGGGAGACCGAGTTATAGGATCGTTTGCCGTACTATCAAGGGGGGCTCTCAAGTTGGTAGCTTGATTGTATCGTTAGTAGAGAGCTCAAACCATTGCATCCTTGCATCATGTTTCTTGGTTCTTGTTTGGTTATCTTTGTGAGTCTTAGATCTTATGGTCATCTTGATGACAAGCTTGAGTTCATCGAAAACGGAGTTCGCATGCGTCTTCTATGATGTTTTCAGTGTTGGAGGTTTTACCGGTCTTATCCGATGAAGGGTTTTCACCATTTTCTTATGGTACTTTTCTCATTTGCTTATTCTTTATATTTCTATCAATATTGTGTTAGCCCATGTCGTTAGCTTTCCAACAAACTTGGTTTCGTTGAATTCGGAGTCCGTTTGCAAAAGTTGTGGCTGTTTTGGTAAAGGCTGCAGCGGTACTGCCGCGACTAGAGCGGATGTAATTTTTTACTACCGCTCCAGAGCAGTACTACCGTGGCTCCTAAGCGGTAGTACCACTCCGGACCAAAATCTCGTGTTTTGCTCAGCAGAAGTAGGCACAGAAGTATTTTTTTAGTACCGCTCGCAAGCAGTAGTACCGCTACCATTTGCGGTAGTACCGTGAGGTCGAGCGGTAGTACCCCTCCGGCGGTTCTACTGGCCTTTTGCCTCCTCGCTGTTGTTTTTCAAAGGGGTTCTACCGCCCTAGCGGTAGTACCGCTCCTTGGAGCAGTAGTACCGCTCTGTGCGGGCTGTGAGCATAACAGTTGGATTTTTCTCCACCTATAAAAGGGGGTCTTCTTCCCCATTGAACTGAATCCCTTTGAGCTCGTGTTCTTCCCCCATTGTTGACCTTCTTCGAGCTTGCTAACTCTCAGTCCCTCCATGGATTCTTGCTTGTTTTTGAGGGAAAAGAGAGAGGAGATCTAGATCCACATTTCCACCAATCACTTTGTCCTCTAAGTGAGGGGAACCCCTTGGATCTAGATCTTGGAGTTCTTTGTGTTCTTCTTTCGTTCTTCCTCTAATTTTCCTCCCTAGCATTAGTTGCTTTGGTGGGATTTGGGAGAGAAGGACTTGGGCACTCCGTGTGCCCTGGCCATTGCATTTGGTGCATCGGTTTGACTTCTCCTCGGTGATACGTGGAAGTGAAGTTTGAGAAGCTTATTACTCTTGGGTGTTTGGGCAACCTAGAGCTTGTTCCTCTTGGGTGCCTTGGCGCCCTAGACGGTTGGTGGTGTTCGGAGCTCAATCATTATGGTGTAAAGCTCCGGGCAAGCGTCAGGGTCTCCAATTAGGTTGTGGAGATCGCCCTGAGCAATTTGACAGGTTCCGGTGACCGCCCCTAAGGGTTGCCAAAGTGTACGGGTTCGGTGATCGCCCCCAAGGGTTGCCATTTGTACGGGTTCAGTGACCGCCCTCAAGGGTCCCTTAGTGGAATCACGGCTTCTTGCATTGTGCGAGGGCGTGAGGAGATTATGGTGGCCCTAGTGGCTTCTTGGGGAGCATTGTGCCTCCACACCGCTCCAAACGGAGATTAGCATCCGCAAGGGTGTGAACTTCGGGATACATCGTTGTCCCCGCGTGCCTCGGTTATCTCTTACCCGAGCCCTTTACTTATGCACTTTACTTTGTGATAGCCATATTATTCTTTGTCATATATCTTGCTAACATAGTTGCTTACCTTGCTTAGCATAAGTTGTTGGTGCACATAGGTGAGCCTAGTTGTTGTAGGTTTTCTGCTTGACAAATTAACCGTTAGGTTTATTCCGCATTTGTTCAAGCCTAAACCGTAATTATTTTGAAGCGCCTATTCACCCCACCCTCTAGGCGACATCCTCGATCTTTCAATTGGTATCAGAGCCTCATCTCTCTTTGTTAGGCTTAACCGCCTAGAGAGTAAATATGTCGACTAGGGGATTAGGATTCTCTGACACTCTTACTTTCGATGGCACAAATTTTGATGTTTGGGTAATTCGCATGCTTAATCTCTTTAGGGTCATGGACCCAAATTTAGAGCGAATTGTAGATATGGGTTTTTCTCCTCCAAAGGATCCCCAAAGATTATCTTTAGAGGATGAGAAAAACTCTTATCTCAATGCTCAAGCTTCCAATGTGCTTTTTGATGCTTTGAGCAATGTAGTTATTTTTTAACTCATGCCGTTTCGGGATGCTCATGAGTTGTGGACAAGGCATCAAGATAAATATGGTGTGTCCAATATTTGCGTGGATGATTGTTCCCCCTCCACCTCCGGTCGTGTAGTCTTCTCAACTCCTTCTACTTCACCTACATGTGGTTTGCCACAAGGTAATGATATGGTGAGTAGTGTTGGTCATTGCAATGATGATAGTATGCTTATTGTGGATGATCCTTCATCACTATCTTATTGCAATGTTCCCTCTTTGGGCTTTAACACTTCGAGCACTCCAAATGTTTCACATGCTTGTGTTGATAATCCTTGTATATCATGTAGAAATTGCTTGACTAGATCTCATGATGATATGCTTGCTATGTCTTGTTGCCATGATAAAAATGCATCTATTTCCTCGAATTGTTGTGCTAACAATGTAGAGGAAACCGAACACTCCATGGAACAAGATGTGGTGTTTAATGGTGCCTCAAGGGATCCTACATCATCATCTATTGTTTTTTGCCTTATGGCTAGGGCGTCAAAGGTATCTCCTACTTTGTACCCCAATATGTCTCTTGATGATGATGTTGAGGATAATGATGAAGAGAATGATAATGTTGTCTCCTTAAAAAACTAAGGGGGAAATGATTTTTAAAGCTCTTCATAAAAATAAAATTGCTCATTCCAACTTCATGGAAATAATGTCCATTGCCATTGATGGCAAGAAATACATTGAGGAGTTGGAATCTCATCTAGAGGAGCATGAGGTCACCATTGAGAAAATGGAAGGTCATGGGCGTGATTACGCTAATGAGATTGCTGACCTCTCTCAAGCTCTTGAACTTGAACAAACCACCAAGGAATCTCTTGAGGAGACTTTTGCTCTAGAATTGTCTAGAGTGAAGGAATCTAATGATAGAGCTCTTGAGGTGGCCAATGTTTTTAAAACTAAAAATGCTAAGCTTGAAGTTTCTCATGCTAGACTCCTTGAGGATTTTGAGCACCTCTAAAATGGCTCAAGGGTCATCAAGGGTGAGCTCATCAAACTCACCGAGTCTCATGCTCAACTTGAAGCTTCTTATTTAAAAGAGCTTTCCAAGTTGTCCTCTCCTATTGTTGTAAATGATGATGCTTGTGCTACTAACTCTATTACTTGTGAAGCATCTGTCGGGGAAACTGATCCACGAACACCTATGGGACCGGCGGACCGAGCCCCTTTCGGTTCAGCGGGGGGCGGAGATCGCACGAAGAGCGGATCGAGGCGAAGCACACGAGCAGTTTACCCAGCTTCGGAGCTCTCCGGAGAGATAATACTCCTACTGCTGCTTGTCTGATTGTATTGTGTTCTTGCTCGGGAGCGCTGAATGCTACAGTACACTCTAGCCGCTAACGAGACCGAGCGTGTGTGATTTTCTGGCCTCGAACGAGCCGAACCCCCTCTACGTTGCGCATGGGCCTCCTTTTATATGCTCAAGGGGTCACCGACAGGTGGCAACGCAGACAGGGGTAAAAATGTAAAAGGAGTTGTGGTTGGTACAACTACCTGCACAGTGTATCCTACCTAACCCTGATGGCAGGGGACAAAGGCATTGAATGCCCATCTGCGTCGCCCAAACAGTGCAGAAAAGGACCGTCAGGGGCGCCACCGCTCGCCACGATGGCGATCTTGTCAGCGTCGCATGCCACCGCGCACCGCTGGCTGCACAGCCTCCTGCCACGCGCGCCTGGAAAGGCCCCAGGGCGACACGTTGGTGGATGTGCTGGAGCGCGGGTACAGGGTGGTTACTTGCCGCGGCAAGCGCCTTGCCGCGGTTGTTGTCTTGTCGCGCTCGGAAGCTTGTCCCTCACCAGGCCTTGCCGGGACGCGTGGCGCGTCGCGGCAAGTTCCTTGAGATGCCTTGGTTGGCCTTCCTGGCAAGCTCCTCTTGCCGGGGCGTTGTCTCCTCGGCTTAAATACTTTGTTCTTGAATGGCTCCAAAGGAACCACGGAGGACCTTGGAGGTCGCCGCGGCAAGCCTTGCCGCGGGATGCTGCAACTGCCCGTGCACAAGTTCGGGATACTAGGGTACCCCTACTCTAGTACACCGACAGGAGCCCCCGGGCCTGGGCCACACACGGTGCCGAGCGCTGTTGGGCCAGGCCCAAAACAGGGCACGGGCACGCGCGGCCTGGGTTACGCCGTATCTTACTCCGTATCCACCGCGCCCTCCCCGAACGACACGCGTTGAATGCGGCATCGTGGGAGAGATCGTGGGTGGTTTCTTTATTCGGAAGGGCGAAACGTCCGCTCCCTCCCTCTTTATAAGCAGGGGAAACAAGGGCAGTTTGCCCACTTCGCCGGTTGCTACTCCATTCTCTAAAATCTCCGCCGCTCCCCCCTTCTTCCCGAAGCTGAAAGAGAGCAGCGCTCCGCCCCCCATTGCCACCGACACCACCAACGCCGTCAATCTCCTCCGCCACCTCCGCCATGGCTCCGAAAGCCGACAAGGGGAAGGGCGTGAAATCGGCCGAGGCGCAGCGGCTCGCGGCACTGCGAAAGGAGCGGGCCATCTTCCCTCCTCAGCTTGACGCGAAGGAGCTGAGGGAGTACTACTACCTCTTCTGGTCGACGGAGACGCGAGCGCATCCGCGCACGAAGGTACTCCCGGCCAGCGCTGTGAGATTGGCTCCGAACGGGTACCCCTTCTTCGCGTTGTTCTTCTACTGCGGGCTCTGCCCGCCCTTCTCTAAATTCTTCTGCGATATCGTGAACACCTACGGGTTCCGCCTCCTTGATTTCACCCCCAATGTTGTTCTAACCATGGCAGTTTTCGCACATTTGTGCGAAAACTTTGTCGGAGTCCACCCAAACGTAGCCCTTTTCCGCCACTTCTTCATGCCCCGAGTCGAGAGAGGAGAGCCCCTTGCCGGCGGAATCGCTTGGATCTCGAGAGTCGGCAAGAATGAAGCCTATCTGGAGGGAGAGCTCCGCAGCAAATGGGAGGAGTGGAGAGCAGAGTGGTGCTGGATCGTCGAGGAGAACCCGCAGCCATTTACTGCACTGCGCCAAGCCTCAATAGTACGCGGCAACGATTGGAGCAACGTGGCCCCGGAAGATGATAGGCTGAAGATTGCCATCACCCGTATCCTTCGCCTCAGGCTTGCCGGGCTCACTGTAGGCGCAGTTGGCGCAGATTTCCTTCGCTGCCGCATCGCCCCCCTGCAGGATAGGGGGAGACCCGCTTGGGAATTCCAAAACTCGGCGGATATCATGAGGCTGCGCCCAGGCCTCAACTTCAACTTCACCGTCCTGGAGCTGGACGCGATGCTCCTGGAGCTGTTCAAGCGCGATCCTCAGCATCCATTCATGTTGCCGCGGGATGTCGTTCCGCTGTGCAACAATTCTTCGCTTGACCGCATCCGTGCAATGATGCCGCTATGCGACTCTCACGGAATCGTTCCAACTTGGCAAGAGCCGGCAGACGCCATCGTGTAGGAGTTCTTCGATGGCTTGGTAGAAGTGCCGGTCCGCGCCGACGAGCAGAAAAGCCTCACCCGCGACACCACCGATGGGGAGATGCAGCGCATCGCCACCAGGCTAGAAGAGGCGGCAGCAGCTGCTGCCGCGGGCGTATTTGGATTCACGATGGAGGAGGCGGAGGCAGCGGAGATGGCAAGCCTTGCCGAGCGTGAGGAGTTTGCCGGCGAGGAAGAGCTCGCCGGGCCCGAAGATGAGCCGAGCGAGCCCGCCGAGGGCGCGGGCGACCCGTTGCAGATCGGCTCCTCCTCCTCCCCACCTTCAGCCAGCTCGCCGCAAGCGGAGCCCCCAGCTCCAACAAGAAGGCATCTCCGCAAGGCCGGGGACGTAGCGGGGCGGCAGACGGGTCAGCAGCCGCCGCACCGCGCGACGCGCTCGACCGCGGCAAGCACTGTTGCCGCGGGAGCACCTCACGCTGCGGCGGCGACTGGAGCGAGATCCTCCCGGTCCACCGCTACTGCACCTGCCAAGCGGGCAAGGGAGCCTACTCCTCCGCCTCGCCGCACCGGAAGTGAGCCGGACTTCGATCTCTCCGCGCTCAGCTCCGACGACGAAGAAGAAGAGTAAGATCCCCTTGTTGTACTTGTAATTCTTCGATTTTTGTTGTCTTTGTCTTGTATCTGATCTGCTTGACTCTGAACTCATCCCTTTTCAGGACTCTGGCCCAGAGAGCGGCGAAGAGAGCCAAGGCCCCGGTGATTGTCATCGAGGACGACCCCACCACGACGGCTGAGGACATGTCCAAAACCACCTTGTCGGACCCGGCAACCATCTCTCAGAGCAGCCCCCAGCGCAGCCCCCCATGTAAGTATATAGTTTGCTTCATGCTGTCAGGCGCGCATGGGTGCTCTTCTTTTGCTGATATCTGTCTGTTAGTTTGTGTAGGAGCAGAGCAGCCTCACCAGGAGAGCCCGGAAGCCGCACCCGAAGTGCCATCTGCCTCGACTACACCGCCAAGGGAGGATTCCCCGGCAAGGGAGCATTCTCCAGCAAGGGAGAATTCTCCGGCAAGGGGCAGTTCTCCGGCAAGGGACAGCACTAGTGATCTTCCGGTGGTTGAGACCACGACTGCAGATCCTAGCACCGGTACCCCTTTTGCCTGAAAACTTCCCTTGGGTTCTTTCTGATTTTCTTCTTGAGCATTCGCTTGACCTTTCTCCCCTCTTCGGTCGTCAGATCCACCTGCCACGGAGCCCATGGAAACCGAGGCCGCCGGTGAGGAGAATGCGCGCGGCAACAACGACGACGCCGCGGCCACCGAAGAAGAGGCCGGTGCTGATGATCCTGCCGGCGAAGAGGCCGCCAAGGCTGCCGCCGCAGAAGCGGGTGAGGGATCTGGCGATCGCACTGACGGCCCCGAGGCCGCAGGAGCGCCAAGCGCTACGCCGACAGCCGATCCCTCCGCCGATGCTGCAGCACCAGGCTCCAAAGAGCCCCAGCCCGACGCCTACTTGAAGGCCGGCGACGGTATCTTCATCAAGCTCCCCTGGGCGTCAAGCTCCAGGGCGTCGGTCGAGGGAGAAACCTTGGATGGAGAGGTGCTCGCCTCCGCTGGGCTGACGGTGGTCGACGTGCCAAGCAGCAGCAGTGACGAGCCTGAGGAGGAGCAACTGCTGCGGAAGTTGCTGTCGCTCTACCGCGCCCGACAAGCCAAGCTAGCATCCCGAGAGGCGCTTGTCGCGAAGGCGGGAGTGGATATTGAGAAGCGCACGGAGGAACTCCGGGGTCTGAGGCAGGAAACTCTCCGGTCCCTGGCGGAGGAGCGGGAGCAACTTCTCGAGGAGCGGAAAGCTTTCCTTCTCGAGAAGGCTGAAGCCGAAGAGAAGCAACGGCTTGTCACCGAAAATCTATTTGCGCAGGAAGGAGAGTTGGCGCAGCACAAGGTCAACCTTGACAGCCACGAGGAGGAGCTTGTCGCGCGCGAGCAAGCAATTGGCGGGGCTCTCAAGGAGGCAAGGGATGCTGCCGCAGCTGCCGAGGCCGCTAAGAAGGAGCTAGAGACGAAGGTGGTGCAGCTGGAAGCCGTTCTCAGGGCGAGCGGCGAGGAGCTTGCCTTGCTCAAGCGTGAGCGTGAGAAGGATGCTGCCGCTCATGGTGAGCTGCAGGGTCTTCTCGCTGAGAGGAGCAAGGAGCTCAGCGCCGCCAAGGATTCCAATGCGGATCTCGAGTTGAAGCTGGCCACCTTGACTCAGACGCTGGACGGCGCCAGGGAGCGGGAGGTGGCCTTGTCGGAGAAGGTCAAGGCCGATGAGGCGCTGCTGGCGAATGCTGCTGCCGCCCATGATGCCTTCAGGGAGACTGTGGAGCATTGGACTGAGGGTCTTGTGGACCTTGTCGTCGATGGCCGCCATCGACGGGGAGCTGGCGCAACTGGGGATGGAGGATCTCGGGTACTCCTCCGACAAGCACCTCCAGCCCAGCGCCAAGCTCAGCTTATTCTTCAAAGGCATGGCGACGGCCCTCTAGCGACTCCGGGAGAAGATCCCAAAGCAGTTGGCCGACGAGTCATGCAAGATCTGCGCAGGAGCTCTCTAGAAGGTGCTGATGAAGGTGGCCTTCCGCAACCCGGGCCTCAACTTTACCAACGTCCTCAAGTCCTTGCCGCCGGATGCTGATCTGGAAGCGCTCAAGGCCCTTGTCACACCCATTGTGGACAAGGTGAGCGGAATCAAGAGGGTTGAGGGCGATCGCATAGATTAGGCCGCCCGTTTTCTTTTTCTCTTTGTCGCTGCTGGTCATGTCATGAGAACGATCTATTAGAGCTGCGACAAGCTATCTTGTAATATAACTCTATTTTGGGTAGAGATTTGCTACGTTATTCCCTTTACTTGATTCCTTCCTTTGTATGTTTTTGCCCTATGTTTTTAGGGAACTTGCCGGCGCAGGCACCTTAGCCGCGAGCGCTGAGTGCGGGACGTCAGCAGCCTGCTGGCGGTGCTGCTACCGACAAGAAACCTTGTCGCAACTAGTCGTAGCTCACTTAAATTGTTGAGCGGACTCGAAACAAAGTAAGGGCGCAGCTAGCTACGAGTGGTTCCTCCGCACACAGGTTTTCCATACAAAGCACGGTCGTTCAAGGAAGATAACTTAAAAATTTAAAACTAATTGCTCAAACTTTGGCAACTTAGCTTTTCTGTCGTTTGCTTCCCGGTAAGGCGAAACTTCCTTGAACGATGCCTGGTCCACACCATTATCTTCTTCATTCCCCCCGGCAAACTTGTGTGCGAGGGAACCTTCCTTTTCCTTTTTGAGAAAAATAAAGAAGAGAAAATAAAGACATGGAGCCTTATGGCTCGTTATTGCTTACCGGGGGTAGGTGCTGCACAAAGTGTCAGATAACGCATGCAAATATAAAGTAAAAAGCATGAAATTGACAAGATGCGCGGAGCACATGAGCTTTACTTATGCACGGGATCTGCGCCCGGCTTTGTACAAAGGATTACATGCAACATCGGCAAGACTTGTACAAAAGGTGGTTGCCGGAACAGGTTCCGGCAACCGCGCCCTACGGGTAAAACTTACGAAGATGTTCAATGTTCCAGGAGTTGCTCACCGGAACGCCATCTTCGGTCTCAAGGCGGACAGCGCCAGGCCTAGTGACTCGTTTCACCCAATAAGGGCCTTCCCACTTCGGCGTCAACTTGTTGGAATTCTTGGCGGACTGAACGCGCCGAAGAACAAGATCGCCTTCCTCGAAACTTCTGGCGTTAACTTTGCGGCTATGGTAGCAGCGCAAAGCTTGCTGGAATCGAGCAGCTCGTACAGCAGCCTGAAGACGGTCTTCCTCAAGGAGCAGCGCGTCATCTTGTCGCAGCTGCTCTTGCTCAAGCTCATCATAAGCGAGCACTCGAGGTGACCCGTATACGAGTTCCGTTGGGAGAACTGCCTCTGCTCCATAGACTAGAGCGAAAGGTGTCTGGCCAGTGGCTTGATTTGGCGTCGTCCTGATCGACCAAAGAACCACCGGCAGTTCCTCAATCCAGTTCTTTCCGCACTTGTGCAGCCTGTCGAAAGTTCTGGTCTTGAGCCCGTGCAGCACTTCAGCATTCGCCCTATCCGCTTGACCGTTGCTTCTCGGGTGAGCAACAGAAGCGAAGCAGACCTTGGAGCCAACATCTTGGACGTACTGCATGAAGGTGCGGCTCGTGAATTGTGTGTCGTTGTCGGTGATGATCCTGTTAGGGATTCCGAAACGGCAAACAATCGACCTGAAGAACTTGACTGCTGATTGTGTTGTCACCTTCCTCACTGCTTCCACTTCCGGCCACTTTGTGAACTTGTCGATTGCAACGTACAAGTACTCAAAGCCCCTGAAAGCTCGGGGAAAGGGGCCGAGGATGTCGAGCCCCCAGACCGAAAATGGCCAGGATAAAGGGATCGTCTGGAGAGCTTGAGCTGGCTGGTGTATCTGCTTGGAATGGAACTAGCACGCTTCACACTTGGTTACTTGTGCAGTTGCATCCTGGAGGGCTGTCGGCCAGAAGAAACCTTGCCGAAACGCTTTGCCGGCAAGTGCTCTTGCGCCAATGTGGTGACCACATATGCCTCCATGTATCTCTGCCAACAGCTTTTGTCCGTCTTCCCGGTGAATACACTTCAATTTCACGCCATTGAGTCTTCTTCTGTACAGTGTGTTGTCAACAAACTGGTACATACTTGACTGCCGGGCTACTCTTTCCGCTTCTTCTTGCTCTTCGGGAAGTTCTCCTGTCTGAAGGAAACGGGCAATTTGTTGTGCCCATGCTGGAGCTTGCGGCTCGACAACAAGGACTAAAGGCACATCTGCTGCTGCGGGAACATCCACTTCTGCGCCAAGAACCTGCGGCTCAGCCGGAGCTTGATGTTCCCCGGCAAGCTTGCCGGAGCAAAACTTGTCGGGAGCGTCTGCTTCAACGGAACAAACCCTAGGGCTCGCCGGAGCAGACTGCTCCTCAGCACTCTTGGTGTTGATCTTGGGGACCTTCTTAGTGGCGGCTTCGGGGAGCTCTGTCGGAAAGTAGTCACCAGAAATCAACTTCCTCTTCTTGTTCTGTCCAGTTGATGGTGTTACGGACGGTCGAGTTAGCTTGAGCACAAAGATTCCTGGTTCCACAGGTAATTTAAGTGCGGCGCACTTTGACAGGCCATCGGCAATGTCATTCTGAACTCTTGGAATATGTTCCATTTGTAGGCCGTCAAAGTGCTCTTCTAGCTTCCTCACTTCATCTACGTACGCTTCCATCAACGGACTCTGATAACTCTTGTTCACTTGGCGGACGACAAGCTGTGAGTCAGCCCTGACAATGAGCTTCTTGATCCCAAGATCTGCCGCGATCCTGAGACCGGCAAGCAAACCTTCATACTCTGCAGTATTGTTTGTTGCTTGCTCCTTGGGAAAGTGCATCTGGACTACGTACTTGAGGTGTTATCCGGTGGGTGCAACAAGTAGCACGCCCGCACCGGCGCCTTGCAGTGAGAAGGCACCGTCAAAGTACATCAGCCACTCTTTGCTCGCTTCCTTGACGGGGATGCTCGTTTCTGGAATTTCTTCATCTGGTGTTGGCGTCCACTCTGCTATGAACTCTGCCAATGCTCTGCTTTGGATAGTTGAAGTGCTCTCAAACTTGAGGCCAAAGCATGACAGTTCCAGTGCCCACTCGACAATCCTGCCTGTTGCTTCTGGATTTTGCAGTATCCTCTTCAGCAGAAAACGAGTGACGACTGTGATCTCATGTGCTTGGAAGTAATGGCGCAGCTTTCTCGAGGCCATCAGAAGGCCGAAAAGCAATTTCTGCACACCAGAGTACCTTCACCTAGCCCCCTGCAGGAGGGAACTGACAAAGTAAACTGGGCGCTGCACCATTCTCTTCTGCATCTCCTCACGCACCTGCGCAGATCCATCTTTGTCGGGACCAGAGCTTGCCGGCGAAGTCCCTTGCTTGTCGCTGGATGCACTTGCCGTGGTTGCCGGCTCATCATCCGCCTCCCTCTCCGCCACTAACGCAGCACTAGCCACTTGATTGGTTGCCGCTATATATAGCAGCAACTTCTCTTGTGGCTTAGGTGCGACAAGTGTTGGAGTGGAGGACAGGTATCTCTTTAAGTCCTGCAGCGCAGCCTCCGCTTCTGGAGTCCATTTCATTGGACCTGCCTTTTTCAATATTTTGAAAAATGGCAGGGCGCGCTCAGCAGACCTAGAGATAAACCTGCTGAGAGCAGCTACGCAGCCAGCAAGTCTTCGTACATCCTTGACGCGCTTTGGTGCTTCAATCTGCTCAATGGCCTTGATCTTGTCGGGATTGGCTTCAATTCCCCGCTGAGACACAAAGAACCCGAGAAGCTTGCCGGAGGGGACTCCAAACACACACTTCTCGGGGTTAAGCTTGAGGTAGATCTTGTGCAGATTTGTAAAGGTCTCGTCTAAATCTTGAATCAGAGTTGCTTTGTCCTTGCTCTTGACCACTATGTCATCCATGTAGGCTTCCACATTTCTGTGCATTTGCGGTTCAAAAGCGTCATGGACTACCCTTGCAAATGTTGAACCAGCATTCTTTAAACCGAATGGCATCCGTACGAAATAGTATGTGCCACATGGGGTGATGAATGCGGTCTTCTCCTCATCCTCTTCTGCCATGAAGATCTGATGGTATCCTGAGTATGCATCAAGAAATGAAAGCAAGTCACATCCGGCCGTGGAGTCGACAATCTGATCGATGCGCGGCAAGGGAAATGGATCTTTGGGACAAGCTTTATTGACATCGGTAAAGTCGATACAAAGCCTCCATTTCCCGTTTGCCTTGCGCACGACTACAGGATTGGCCAACCACGTAGGATGGAGCACTCCTCTGACAAGGCCTGCTGCTTCCAACTTCTTGATTTCTTCTGCGATGAATTCTTGGCGCTCCACTGCCTGTTTCCTGACTTTCTGCTTGACGGGTCGCGCATGAGGACAGACGGCAAGATGGTGCTCGATTACTTTCCTGGGAACACCGGGGATGTCAGACGGTTGCCATGCAAACACGTCGACGTTCGCCCGCAGTAAAGCAACAAGCGCGCTTTCCTATTTAGGGTCGAGAGTGGCACTGATGGTGAAGGTACCACCAGTGCCGTCCTCCTTGGCGGACACCTTCTTGGTCTCTGGTGGAGCTACCATTGTCTTCTTACACTTGCCGGTGGAGCTCGATGGTGCGTCCTCGACGGTAGCGCAGCACTCCGAAGAGGTGCGCTTGCCTGAGTGGGCATCAGAGCTCTTGCCGGACTTGGTCTTCTTCTTCCCCCCGGGAGCTTCAGCGGCAAGTGAGTTGCGATCTGTTGCGGCTGCTGCTTCCCGGTAAATCTTGTCGGCGCAGATAAGAGCATCCTTCTTGTCGCCAGGGACAGAGATGACACTTATCGGGCCTGGCATCTTCAGTATGTTGTATGCATAGTGAGAGGCTGCCATGAATTTGGCAAGTGCTGGACGGCCGAGTATCCCATTATAAGGCAATGGAAAGTCAGCAACGTCAAAAGTGACCCTCTCAGTCCTGAAGTTCAACTCGCTGCCAAATGTCACTGGCAACGTGATCTTACCCTTTGGCTTGCTCCTTCCCGGATTGATTCCTTGAAATGTGCCGGTCTCTTCGAGCTCGCTATCAGGGATCTGGAGTTTTTGGAGCACCGCGGAGGAGATCAGGTTCAAGCCGGCCCCGCCGTCAACTAGCATCTTAGTGACCTTGAGGTTGCGGATAGTTGGTGAAACCAACATCGGCAAGCACCCGACCGCAGTTATGCGATTAGGGTGGTCCTCAATATCAAAGATGATAGGCGTGCTGGACCATTTCAAAGGCTTGCGTGACTCGACGGGTGGTTCTGCCACATTGACTTCCCGCACCCACCGCTTGAGCTGGCGGTGTGAAGTATGCAGAGAAGCACCACCGTCAACGCACAGGACCTCTGTGGCTTTCTGGAACTCCTGCTCGTCGGTCTCGTCATCATCCATATCTTCATCATCGTCGTCGTCTTCATCCTTGTCGCGGCCGCGGGGAGGTCTGTCTCCTTGCCGCTGCTTGGCCTTGCCGCGGCGTCCTCCTCGGCCGGGACGTTTCTTGCTGGCTCCTCCAGCACCTTCCTGGGCTTTCTCCTTGTCGCGCCGCTCGTATTCAGCCTTTTCTGTTCGACGAGCTGCTCGACCTTCTTGCAGCTCTGGAGGTCATGGCCCTTGGTACGGTGGATCTTGCAATACTGCTTGTTGGTGTTGTCCTGCTTGTCGGCGACCGCCACAGCTGCGGCAACCTCCTTGCCAGAGCTACCAGCTTTGGCTTTCTTGCCGGACTGCTCAACAACTAGCACATCTTTGCCTTTCTTCTTCCTATTGTTCCGCCGCCGGTTCTTCCTTGCCGGGGCAGTCTCCTCACTATCAGATCCTCCTGCTCCTGTATTCTCTCCGGGGAGTTTCCTCCCTTCCTCAGCACGTGCACACTTGTCGGCCAGGGCATATAGCTCACTGACGTCTCTGATCTTGCACATCGCCATCTCCTCCCGCATCCTGCGGTTTCGCACATTCTGATGGAACGCGCTGATCACCGCGGCAGGGTGGACGTCTGGGATGTTGTGTTGCACGCGGCTGAATCTCTGAATGTACTTGCGCAGGGGCTCTCCTTCCTTCTGGGCGAGCAGATGAAGATCGCTTTCTTGGCCATGAGGCTTGTGGCCGCCTGTAAAGGCGCCGACAAACTGATGGCACAGGTCAGCCCAGGAGGATATGGAGTTGTCCGGCAAGTGCATGAGCTAGGATCTGACATTGGGCTTGAGCACCAGCGGGAAGTAATTGGCAAGGATCTTGTCGTCCCGCCCCCCAGCAGCTTGCACCGCGATGGTGTACATGCTGAGGAACTCCGACGGATGCGACTTGCCGTCGTACTTCTCTGGTACATCTGGCTTGAAATTCTTCGTGCTGGGCCACTGGACTTGCCGCAGCTCACGAGTGAACGCAGGGCAACCTACCGTGTATGGCAAGTCGCCTGGTTCCCCTGGCGCATGCATGTCAACAGAGGGCCCAGCGCGCTTGTCGGATTGACGTCGTGCTTCTCTTTGGCGCTCGATGCGAGTACGAGCGTCTTCTTGCTGTCGCTCGTGAAGAACTTGGCGCTGATCGCGATGAGCTTGTGGATCCGACGACGCAGTGGAGTCGCTGTCGAGGTGGATCCGGCGAGTTGGCGATCTTGGCCTTCGGGGTGGAGAGTGCATGGTGGTTGCACCCCCACCGGTTTCGTCGCCACCGGCTCGTGCCTGGCAGTCCTGCCGCGGCTGTGATGCACTTGGCTGCCGCGGAGTGTCGCCGTTGGCGAAGCCGATGAGACTCTGAATGGTGGCCCTCCATTGGTCGATCTTGTCTTCCGCTGGAGGGTAATCCAGGAGCAGTTGAGCTCGCGCCAAAGCTTCTGCTGGAGTGGTGGGTGGCAGTGGCGAACGATGCGAGGAGCGGGATATGCTCAGACTTCTAACTATGTTAGAAGGAGCAGCATCCCGTCCAGGCGACCGTGTTTCGCTCGTGCCAGCACGTTGGCGTGCATGCTGGTCTTGAGCACCCCGAGATCCACCAGCTCGATCTTGTCCCAACGAACGTATGGTACTGCGAATACCATGACACTATCGGTCCTGCGCCTCCTGAGATGGGCGCGGTACATGTACGGACGCCGAGGTCTGTGCAGCCTTGTCCTTGGACCTGGCAGCATCATGAGCTTCCTCGTCGACGTCCGTTCTTCCGCCGGCGTCCACTCCACCACCCGTTTGCTCCAGTGGTGGTGGAAGTGACGTGGACGGAGCAGCTGCCGCCGAAGTTTTCTTCTTCGATGGCATGTCGATGAAGAAAATGAAGATCTAGCTCGCGTGAATGCCGGATCGGGTTCACGCAATCTCGACGCCCCCTACATGGCGCGCCAAAGATGTCAGGGAAACTGATCCACGAACACCTATGGGACTGGCAGACCGAGCCCCTTTCGGTTCGGCGGGGGGCGGAGATCGCACGAAGAGCGGATCGAGGCGAAGCACACGAGCAGTTTACCCAGCTTCGGAGCTCTCCGGAGAGATAATACTCCTACTGCTGCTTGTCTGATTGTATTGTGTTCTTGCTCGGGAGTGCTGAATGCTATAATACACTCTAGCCGCTAACGAGACCGAGCGTGTGTGATTTTCTGGCCTCGAACGAGCCGAACCCCCTCTACGTTGCGCATGGGCCTCCTTTTATATGCTCAAGGGGTCACCGACAGGTGGCAACGCAGACAGGGGTAAAAACGTAAAAGGAGTTGTGGTTGGTACAACTACCTGCACAGTGTATCCTACCTAACCCTGACGGCAGGGGACAAAGGCATTGAATGCCCGTCTACGTCGCCCAAACAGTGCAGAAAAGGACCGTCAGGGGCACCACCGCTCGCCAAGATGGCGATCTTGTCAGCGTCGCATGCCACCACGCACCGCTGGCTGCACAGCCTCCTGCCACGCGCGCCTGGAAAGGCCCCAGGGCGACATGTTGGTGGATGTGCTGGAGCGCGGGTACAGGGTGGTTACTTGCCGCGGCAAGCGCCTTGCCGCGGTTGTTGTCTTGTCGCGCTCGGAAGCTTGTCGCTCACCAGGCCTTGCCGGGACGCGTGGCGTGTCGCGGCAAGTTCCTTAAGATGCCTTGGTTGGCCTTCCTGGCAAGCTCCTCTTGCCGGGGCCTTGTCTCCTCGGCTTAAATACTTTGTTCTTGAATGGCTCCAAAGGAACCACGGAGGACCTTGGCGGTCGCCGCGGCAAGCCTTGCCGCGGGATGCTGCAACTCCCCGTGCACAAGTTCGGGATACTAGGGTACCCCTACTCTAGTACACCGACAGCATCCATTTTGAAGGAGAATGTTGAGCTACGGGCTCAACTTGAGGTGCTATCTAGCAATTATGGGAAATTGGAAGAAAGTCGTGAAAAGCTCTCAAGCTCTCATGATGATCTTCTAGTATCCTATAGTGTGCTAAAGATAGCTCATGAGGCCATGATTGCTAAGGTAACATCTAGTGAGCCTCATGTGGATACTAGCACTACTTCTAGTTAAAATAGTATATTGCCATGTGCTAGTCCTTGTAATTCATCTACTCACAATGTTGGTACATCTTGTGATGAATTGCTTTCCTTGCCTTGTTGCTCTAATGATGAAGCTTATACTTCCTCTAGTACTTGTGTTGAGACTAACCATGTAGAGGAAATCAAAGAGCTCAAGGCCCAAGTCACTTCTTTGAAGAAAGACTTGGAAAAGAGTCATCAAGGGAAATCCACACTCAACAATATCTTGAGTGTGCAAAAATCCCCCAATGACAAAGGTGGACTTGGATTCAACTCCAATAAGAAGAAGAAGTCCAAGATGAACAAAAGGAAGGGCCAAGAACAAGTCAAGAATTCGGCCAAGATTGTTTGCTTCAAGTGCAAAGTTGAAGGGCATCATGTTAGATCTTGCCCATTGAAGAAGAAGGCCATTAGTGTCAAGGAACAAGGGAAGAGGGCACAAGTTCAATCTCATGCTCAACATCAAGTTGAAGAAAGGCCTCTTCCCAAGAAGACTCAAGTTAATGCTTCTCAAATTGAGAAATCAAGTGAGAAGAAAGTGAAGAGTAGACGTTGCTACTTATGTCGTGAGAAAGGTCACGTCGCTTCTTCATGCACTAGTGGTAACTTATCCAACCCAATTATTATTGATGATATCTATTATCTTGGTAAGGATAAGGTTGGAAATGTGTTTGCCAAGTTTGTTGGTACTCAAAGTGGTGTCAAGCAAAGAACCATTTGGGTAGCCAAACCTATTGTGACTAACCTCTTAGGACCCAACTTGGTTGGGGACCAACAAGCTCAAACTTGATCAATAGGTGTTGTTGGAGGGCATTGGGGACTTGGCTACATTATGAAGAATTAAGGGGACTTCATCACTCTTATTGTCTCAAGCCAAGTCAATTGAATCATCAAGTATATATCTTATATCCAATGTGCCTCCTTGCGGTAACTTGTATTTAAAATTGCTTACATTGAAAGTTACTTGCCCCCTTGCATGTTTTGGTTTTGTTCCTTGCATGTGTTTGTATATGTTGTGATTCCAACTTGCTTATCTTGAGCAATCAAGTATGTATGTGTTGGTTTGCACATCATGTACATGTGTGTCGTGCGTTGAGCCTTTATGCTTCTTGTTTGTATCCTAGTTGGCTCGTGTGAGAGATTAATGGAATATCCCATTTTGGGGGAGTGATGTGCTTTGTGCACCTCACAATCCTATAAATGTGTGTACATGAGGAATACCATCTAGTATTGATATTACAAGATTATCTAGTCGCTACGTGGTATATCTCTCATGAGAAATTCAAATTCTAAATAGGCCATTAATTATCTCTTGTTTGTTCCTCTTATTGCCTCTTGTTAAGTTCTTATTGGTATCACATTATGGGGGAGTAATATGCTAAGTGCATATTACAAGCCTAGGAAATGTGTACATTTGAGATATTGTCACCTAGAATTGATATTGTAGATTATCTTGTTCCTAGGTGGCATGTTAGCTCTACAAGTTGCAATTTGCTTGTGTTTGTTGTGAAGATGATGTTGAATGTCCTTGTTATCTACCACCAGGAATTATTTCCAAATACTTCTTGTCTTTTGACAATTGGTAGTCACTTATGTGTGGTAGAATTTGTTGATCATCTTTACTTTGGCTTTTGTTTTTATTTGCCTTTTCTCTTGCCAAGGTTTGTGTAAACTCCCGGTGTCTTCCCTACCACTTGTGGATCTTGTTTATTTATTGTTCTTGTCTAGTGTTTTCTAGATATAGTGAAAGTAGTGATCCCACCTTGTGCATTTTGTATTCAAATGCAAATCCTATATAATGCACAACTCGTGGGGGAGCTATCCTATTTTATTTAGAACACTCTTCTTGTGATCCTTTTCAAGTGTGTTTTGGTGGAAGGCAAGCCATTTCTTTTTGGTACTTTGTGCCATCATGAAACTTTGTCGAGAGCTTGGTTTGTTTGGAACCATCCTCTATTTGGGAGTTTGACATCTTCAGTTTAGTGTGTATCAATGGATATCTCATTCCTTGATGTATCTTTAATGATATCTTCCAAGTGATGATTTCTCCATTTGGTATCCTTTTCACTTGGCATTTCTTTCTCTTTAGGTTTCTGGTTTTGAAAGTCTTGAGCATGCATGTTTACTTCATGTATTTTATTTGGCATGCTTTCTTTCTTTGACTCAATATATAGGGGGATCTCCACCAAGTCTCAAATCGGATGAGATGTGTATGAAATTCATTTTCATATCTATATGCACATATTTATGTGGAGTTTGTCCTATGTATTGGTTTTTCTAACTATTTGGTCCCAATGAGTTTGGGTACCGTTTAGTTTGTGTTGTTCTTCTAGGAACATTTGGAGATGCATTGGATGCTCGGCTCACTCACAAGGAAGGTGTTGTCACCATGTGCATATTGGAGTCAAGCTAGGATGATCAATGAACTACTATCTACCTTCAATTGGTATCTACTACATCCTTCCAATGATATCTCGGTAACAAGTATCTATTCATGCTTTCTCCTCTTGCATTCAACCTTGTGTAGGTTGCATCTTGGCATGATATTCATTTCATATCTTGTGATACTTGTTTGCTTTCTCAAAGCATCCCAACGATGATCTCTTGTTGCTAGTTGTGATTCCTTTGATGGATGTGTGTTTGGACTTCATTTATATACAATAAGACCATATCTAGCCAAGTGCTATGCTTTCAAGCAAATATCTTATTGGTATATTTATGACTTCCTTGTGGATATCTTGTTCCTTCGTGTTGTAACTATTTCAGTTGTACATCCTTCTTTGTAGATATATATATAGCATCATGATTTCGTCTACGTAGAACCTTATACACTTGAGATAAACTACATCTCTAGTTGATATCTTTTCTTTCATGTCCACCTTGTCTTTCTTATGTTATTTCTTTGGTGGCTCAGTGAAAGCTTCTGCCTTGAGTGTGTGTCCTCTATCGTTGCATCTTGTTGCACTCTTGTGTGGTGAAGATTATTTTCCTCTTGCTTATCTTTACGAGGTTTTTGCCATCTTAATTGGTATCCCTCGTCTTGATGAGCCTCCCCTCGTCTATCTTCACCACGGGTTGTCACAAGCATAGGTTCTCTTTTGCTTATTAGTAAGCTTGTGAACCCATTTGCCAGCTGTGTGTGGGAATGATAGGCCTTGCACCGTGTGCCTCATTCTTTCAAGACTATGTCGATGCTTAATGCTCATCCTAATTTTAGTCTTCTCAAGTGCTTCGCCATGACTCACACACATCATTTTGGTTGAGCCTATTCTTAAGTTGCCTCTTTTACATGTTGCTCAACCATGTGCTTGTTGCAAGCGCTAGGCTTTGTTTCCTATATGCTCACTTGCACTGGATGTGAGTTTCTATTGATTTTGGGGGAGCTATGATCCTATTTTGTGCACTTTGTATTCAAATACAAAAATTCTTATGTGTGCACAAATCATGGGGAGCTTCTCTAGTTTCTTTAGAACACTCCTTTGGCTTTTCATAATATCTTTATTCTTGTGGCATGTAGGATCATTGGTCTAGTTGGTTCAATTGATATCCGTTGATTGCTTGCTTTAGTTGGTATCTTCTGATTGCTTGTGTCTCTCTTTGTTATGTCTTTGTGGCATATCTTTCTGTCGCAATCTTTGGGCATCAATATAGTTTATCTTCCTCCAAGTATTGGCAGTTGGATATGTGTATTGCATTCCACTCTCTTGTTGAGAAATACACAATTTATGGAGGACCACAATTTATATTGGCCTTCTAAGCTTTTCGCCCATTTTGGCAATCGATGCCAATGGGGGAGAAGTTTCAGAGAGTTTTGTGGAGTAGCTTTGGTTTTTGTTTCCTTAGCATTTGCATCTCATTCTCATGCATTATTGGTTGGTGCATTGCATGGTGATGCATAATTCCTTGTATAAACTCTCTTGAAAGTGATTGTCATCAATTACCAAAATGGGGGAGATTGAAAGGACATGCGGTGCCCCCATGTGTGGTTTTGGTAATTGATGACAATCTCTATGGACTAATGGTTACCTTGAGTTATATTTTAAGGGTTTTCCCATAGGCTTTTCTTGGAGTCCATTTGTTGGTTTCAATGAGAGTTTGTGATGACCAAGGTGCTATTAAGGAATTATCCAAAGATTGGTCATATGAGTGTTGAGCTTATTGCAAGCATGTCTTGAAGAAGAAGTTTGTGTGATCATTCATGTTTACCTTCAAGACATCATCCAAATGAAGAGAGTTGCAAAGATTCAAGGTTGATCAAGACTAAGTCAAGAGTGAATCAAGTTGATCAACTCACAAAGCGTAGAAGATGTACCGAGAGGGATCAAGTGATCCCATGGTATGGTAAGCATTGTCCATTGCACTTTATGTACTAACCCATGGTCTATGTGAGAGCTGTACGTGGGGTTAGGTACGTATCCATGGGCTTGCGTCAAGAGGAAGATATCATACAACCCATGGAAAGGATGACATCAAGTGGTGATCGTCATCAAGATTGTTGTGTGCAAGTTCAAGTGGAGCATCACGAAGAGATCAAGTGGTTGAATCTTGCCATCCATTGTGGTGTCAATGGACTTGTAAAGATGTGCCGAAGAGTGGCTCACCCATAGTGAACTATGGGGGAGAAATCATCTAGTCTTCATCGAGCCAACGCAATCAAGATAGATGGTCCAACTTGAGGGAGTCAAGATCGTCTTCATCTAGCTCAAGTGGACCATGTGCAAGGCAAAGGTTTGCCCTTGATAGGTTTTCTATTTTACCGGTCCCGTGGTGGTAGTTGGGAGACTGAGTTATAGGATCGTTTGCCGTACTATCAAGGGGGGCTCTCAAATTGGTAGCTTGATCGTATCGTTAGTAGAGAGCTCAAACCATTGCATCCTTGCATCATGTTTCTTGGTTCTTGTTTGGTTATATTTGTGAGTCTTAGATCTTATGGTCATCTTGATGACAATCTTGAGTTCATCGAAAACGGAGTTCGCATGCGTCTTATATGATGTTTTCGGTGTTGGAGGTTTTACTGGTCTTATCCGATGAAGGGTTCTCACCATTTTCTTATGGTATTTTTCTCATTTGCTTATTCTTGATATTTCTATCAATATTGTGTTAGCCCATGTCGTTAGCTTTCCAACATACTTGGTTTCGTTGAATTCGGAGTCCGTTTGCAAAAGTTGTGGCTGTTTTGGTAAAGGCTGCAGCGGTACTGCCGCGACTAGAGCGGATGTAATTTTTTACTACCGCTCCAGAGCGGTATTACCGTGGCTCCTGAGCGGTAGTACCGCTCCAGAGCAGTACTACCGTGGCTCCTAAGCGGTAGTACCGCTCCAGACCAAAATCTCGTGTTTTGCTCAGCGGAAGTAGGCATAGAAGTATTTTTTTAGTACCGCTCGCAAGCAGTAGTACCGCTACCATTTGCGGTAGTACCGTGAGGTCGAGCGGTAGTACCGTGAGGACGAGCAGTAGTACTTCTCTGGCGGTTCTACTGGCCTTTTGCCTCCTCGTTGTTGTTTTTCAAAGGGGTTGGTAGTACCGCTCTGTGCGGGCTGTGAGCATAACGGTTGGATTTTTCTCCACCTATAAAAGGGGGTCTTCTTCCCCATTGAACTGAATCCCTTTGAGCTCGTGTTCTTCCCCCATTGTTGACCTTCTTCGAGCTTGCTAACTCTCAATCCCTCCATGGATTCTTGCTGGTTTTTGAGGGAAAAGAGAGAGGAGATCTAGATCCACGTTTCCACCAATCACTTTCTCCTCTAAGTGAGGGGAACCCCTTGGATCCAGATCTTGGAGTTCTTCGTGTTCTTCTTTCGTTCTTCCTCTCATTTTCCTCCCTAGCATTAGTTGCTTTGGTGGGATTTGGGAGAGAAGGACTTGGGCACTCCGTGTGCCCTTGCCATTGCATTTGGTGCATCGGTTTGAGTTCTCCTCGGTGATACGTGGAAGTGAAGTTTGAGAAGCTTATTACTCTTGGGTGTTTGGGCACCCTAGAGCTTGTTCCTCTTGGGTGCCTTGGCGCCCTAGACGGTTGGTGGTGTTCGGAGCTCAATCATTGTGGTGTAAAGCTCTGGGCAAGCGTCGGGGTCTCCAATTAGGTTGTGGAGATCGCCCCGAGCAATTTGACGGGTTCCGGTGACCGCCCCCAAGGGTTGCCAAAGTGTACGGGTTCGGTGACCGCCCCCAAGGGTTGCCATTTGTACGGGTTCGGTGACCGCCCTCAAGGATCCCTTAGTGGAATCACGACATCTTGCATTATGCGAGGGCGTGAGGAGATTAGGGTGGCCCTAGTGGCTTCTTGGGGAGCATTGTGCCTCCACACCGCTCTAAACGGAGATTAGCATCCGCAAGGGTGTGAACTTCGGGATACATCGTCGTCCCCGCGTGCCTCGGTTATCTCTTACCCGAGCCCTTTACTTATGCACTTTACTTTGTGATAGCCATATTGTTCTTTGTCATATATCTTGCTATCACATAGTTGCTTACCTTGCTTAGCATAATTTATTGGTGCACATAGGTGAGCCTAGTTGTTGTAGGTTTTGTGCTTGACAAATTAACCGTTAGGTTTATTCTGAATTTGTTCAAGCCTAAACCGTAATTATTTTGAAGCGCCTATTCACCCCCCCCCCCTCTAGGCGATATCCTCGATCTTTCAGTAGTCCTTTCGATAAGTAAGAGTGTCGAACCCGACGAGGAGCAGAAGGAAATGATAAGCGGTTTTCAGTAAGGTTTTCTCTGCAAGCACTGAAATAGTAGGTGATAGATAGTTTTGTGATAAGATAAATAGTAACGAGCAAAAGTAAATAAAGTGCAGCAAGGTGGCCCAATCCTTTATGTAGCAAAGGATAAGCCTGGCCACATTGAGATCCCGAGGACACATTCTAATAATGAGGAAGGGCTCCCGAGGACACATTGAGAATTATCGGCAAGCTAGTTTTCATCACGCTCATACGATTCACGTTCGGTACTTTGATAATTTGATATGTGGGTGGACCGGCACTTGGGTACTGCCCCAACTTGGACAAGCATCCCACTTATGATTAACCCCTATTGCAAGCGTCGGCAACTACAAAAAGGAGTATTAAGGTAAACCTAACCACAACATTAAACATATGGGTCCATATCAACCCGTAACGAAGCAACGCATAAACTAGGTTTTAAGTTTCTGTCATCTAGCAACCCATCATCTAATTATTACTTCCCTATGCCTTCCTCTAGTTCCAAATAATGGTGAAGTGTCATGTAGTCGACATTCACATAACACCACTAGAGGAGAGACAACATACATCTCATCAAAATATCAAACGAATACCAAATTCACATGACTACTAATAGCAAGACTTCACCCATGTCCTCAGGAACAAACGTAACTACTCACAAAGCATATTATTGTTCATAATCAGAGGTGTAATAATATGCATTAAGGATCTGAACATATGATCTTCCACCAAGTAAACCAATAAGTATCAACTACAAGGAGTAATCAACACTACTAGCAACCCACGGGTACCAATTTGTGGTTTTGGATACAAGATTGGATACAAGAGATGAACTAGGGTTTGTGATGAGTTGGTGCTGGTGAAGATGTTGATGGATATTGACCCCCTCCCAATGAGAGGATCGTTGGTGTTGACGTTGGTGATGATTTCCCCCTCCCGGAGGGAAGTGTCCCCGTTAGAACAGCTCCGCCAGAGCCCTAGATTGATTCCGCCAAGGTTCCGCCTCGTGGCGGCGGAGTTTCGTCTCGTAAGCTTGCCCACGAATTTTTTCTAGGACAAAACCCTTCATATAGAAGAAGATGGATGTCAGAGGCCTACCAGGGGGCCCAGGAGATAGGGGCGCGCCCCTAGGGGGGTGCGCCCCCTGTCTCCTGGACAGGGTGTGGGCCCCCTGGCCTATTTCTTTTGCTCATAATTCCTTAATAAATCCAAAAAGTTGTTTCGTGGAGTCTCAGGTCTTTTGGAGTTGTGCAGAATAGGTTTCCAATGTTTGCTCCTTTTCCAGCCAGAATTCCAGCTGCCGGCATTCCCCCTCTTCATGGTAAACCTTGTAAAATAAGAGAGAATAGCCATAAGTATTGAGATATAATGTGTAATAACAGCCCATAATGCAATAAATATTGATATAAAAGCATGATGCAAAATGTACGCATCAACTCCCCCAAGCTTAGACCTCGCTTGTCCTCAAGCGGAAACCGAAATCAAAAAATATGTCCACATGTTTAGAGATAGAGGTGTCGATAAAAAATAAAATACGGACATGAGGGCATCATGATGATTCTAATAACAGCAACATATACGGATTTTGTCATATGATTTCCTATGTTCAAGTAATGAGCAATTCACAATGTCAAGTATGGTTCAAAAACTTCATTGGAAACTAACAAACTATAATCTCAGTCATTGCAGCAATTGCAATTTATCATAACATCAGAAAGAGTCAATAATAGAGCTTCTCAGCAAGCTCACATACTCAACTATCTCGTAGTCTCCCATAATTGTTAACACTCACGCAATACTTGTGGTTATAGAGTTTCAGCCGGACACTGAGAAAGATAGGGGCTTATTGTGTTGCCTCCCAGTGTATTCACCTTTAGGTGATGTCAACAATAATAGCCTATGCCAACTTACATCCAATCGTATATATATATCATGACCTTTCAAACACAAAGAGCTTGCCAAAGGATAAAATGAAAAAGGGAAAGGTGAGGATCACCTTGACTCAAGTATTAAAGTAAAACATAAAGTAAAATATAGGCCCTTCGCAGAGGGAAGCGGAGGTTGTCATGCGCTTTCAGGGTTGGATACACAAAATCTTAGTGCAAAAGAATGTCACTTTATATTGCCCCTTGTATGTGGACCTTTATTATGCAATATGTCGCTTTTATTACTTCCACAACAAGTTCGTACAAAGCTTATTTTCTCTGCACTAATAAGTCATGCATATTTAGAGAGCAATTTTTATTGCTTGCACCGATGACAACTTACTTGAAGGATCTTACTCAATCCATAGGTAGGTATGGTGTACTCTCATGACAAAACTGTGTTTAAGGATATTTGGAAGCACAAGTAGTATCTCTACTTGGTGCAAGGAGTTTTGGCTAGCATGAGGGGGAAAGGCAAGCTCAACATGTTTAGAAGGTCACTGACAATATACTTTAACTGAGATGTCGAAAACATAAACCATTACATTTTCTTCCTTGTCCAACGTCAACTCTTTTAGCATGTCATACTTAATGAGTGCTTCACAATCATAAAAGATGTCCAAGATAATATATCTATATGTGAACCCCTCTTTCCTTATCACTTCCTATTAATTGCAACGATGATCAAGGCTACGTTCATCAACTCTCAACAATTTTTATGCCTCATACTTTCTATGTGTGAAGTTATCACTATCCATAAGATCAATATGAACTCTTTTGTTCTTTCTACTTTCTCAAGATCATAGCAACATAGCAAATCCCTTGACTCAACACTAATCTTTATTATAGATAGCACATGGACACGCTTACATAAAGAGATCACAACGAAAAACTCAAAACTACTTGATATCAAAACTTCGAACTAATAGATCAAGATACTACTAAAAGGATCGAACTAAATAAAGCGGTAAAGATAGGAGTGTGATGGTGATACGATACCCAGGCACCTCCCCCAAGCTTGGCAGTTGCCAATGGGAGTGCCCATACCCATGTGATTATTTCTCCTTCTTCATGGTCGGTGTTGTGATCTTCTTGGTGATGATGCCCCTCAGGATACGGTTCTCCTCCTCGAGCTTATTTATTTGTCGTTTGAGGTCCAAAATTTCTTTACGGAGCTTGCCCGTAACGGCCAAGGCTCCTTTTACCCAAGGATGCTGCATAGCTTCTGGAGAACACATGAAACTCTTTTTCATATTTTCATAAGAAAGAAATCTAGAGTTGGAAGGGATGACCGAGGCAGGGACAGCCAGGCTAGGTAGTTCCACCATAGTGAAATCTGCTTGGAGACGAGAGGTAACTTCTTGATCTTCCTCCATGGCATCTATCCTTTTCAAATCAGCCTCCATCTCATCCTCCGTTGATGGTCCAAAGTGATAGGCATCGCTGTTTACTCCTGGACCTGGCATTGGGTGAGACACCTTGCTTTAATCTGCAACAGGAACAACTCGAAACAAAAACAGAGGATATTTGCGTGATACGGTGGTCAAAACCTTCGGGAGTATATATAATGAATTTTTACCGACCAAAATACGTAACATACAAGAAAACGGAGTCCGGGAGGCACACGAGGTGCCCACGAGACAGGGGGCACGCCCTATAGGGGGGGGGCTCCTCTCTCGTGGGAGCCTCGTGTCCCTTTCGGACTACTTCTTTCTTCCTAAAATCCTTAAATAATCCAAAACTGATGAAAATTGCCATTAGAGTTTTTTGGAGTCGGTTTACTTACCGTACCACGTACCTATGCCTTTTCGGAGTCTGGAACATTCTGGAAAGTGTCTCTTATGTATCCTCAGGGGTTATGGTTTCAATAATATTAGTTTCAACATTGATAAGATTACCTGAAATAAAATGTTTAATTCTTTGACCGTTTACCACCCTCGGATTTGTGCCTTCAAAGTTGTTGATTTTTATAGCACCAGAACAATAGACCTCCTCGATAACGTAGGGACCTTCCCATTTTGAGAGAAGTTTTCCTGCAAAAAATCTTAAACGAGAGTTGAACAACAACACATAATCTCCTACGTTAAACTCACGCTTTTGTATCTTCTTATCATGCCAGCGTTTGACTTTTTTCTTTGAAAAGCTTAGCATTCTCATATGCTTGGGTTCTCCATTCATCAAGTGAGCTAATATCAAATAACATTTTCTCACCGGCCAGTTTGAAGTCATAATTAAGCTCTTTAATAGCCCAATATGCTTTATGTTCAAGTTCAAGAGGTAAATGACATGATTTTCCATAAACCATCTTATATGGAGACATACCCATAGGATTTTTGTATGCAGTTCTATAGGCCCATAATGCATCATCAAGTTTTTTGGACCAATTCTTTCTAGATCTATTCACAGTCTTTTGCAAAATTAATTTGAGCTCTCTATTGCTCAACTCTACTTGACCACTAGACTGCGGGTGATAAGGAGATGCAATTCTATGATTGACATCATACTTAGCAAGCATCTTACAGAAAGCACCATGAATAAAGTGTGAACCACCACCAGTCATAAGATATCTAGGGACTCCAAACCTCGGAAAAATAACTTCTTTAAGCATTTTAATAGAAGTGTTTTGATCAGCACTACTAGTTGGAATAGCTTCTACCCACTTAGTAACGTAATAAACATCAACTAAAATATGTGTATAACCATTGGAGGCAGGAAAAGGTCCCATATAATCAAAGCCCCAAACATCAAACGGTTCAATAACAAGAGAATAATTCATAGGCATTTCTTGACGTCTACTGATGTTACCTATTCTTTGACATTCATCACAAGATATGACAAACTTACGAGCATCTTTGAAAAGAGTAGGCCGATAAAAACCAGATTGTAGTACCTTGTGTGCAGTTCTATCTCCAGCGTGGTGTCCTCCATAGTATTCAGAGTGACACTTGCGTAGGACTTGTTCCTGTTCATGCTTAGGCACACAACGTCTAATAATACAATCTACTCCTTCTTTATAAAGGTGTGGATCATCCCAGAAGTAATGTCTTAAATCATAAAAGAACTTTTTCTTTTGCTGGTATGTGAAACTAGGCGGTATGTATTTAGCAACAATGTAATTAGCATAGTCAGCATACCAAGGAGCAGTATGAGAAGCATTGACAACAGCTAATTGTTCATCAGGAAAACTATCATTAATAGGCAGTGGGTCATCAAGAACATTCTCTAGCCTAGACAAGTTGTCTGCAACGGGGTTCTCAGCTCCCTTTCTATTAATAATATGCAAGTCAAATTCTTGGAGCAAGAGAACCCATCTAATGAGTGTAGGCTTAGCATCTTTCTTTTCCATAAGATATTAAATAGCAGCATGATCAGTGTGAATAGTAACTTTGGAATCAACAATATAAGGTCTAAACTTATCACATGCAAACACAACTGCTAAGAATTTTTTTCCAGTGGTAGCATAATTTCTCTGGGCAGTATCAAGAGTCTTACTAGCATAATGGATAACATTCAATTTCTTATCGACTCTTTGCTCTAGAATAACACCTACAGCATAATCACTAGCATCACACATAATTTCAAAAGGTAAATACCAATCAGGTGGCTGAACAATAGGTGCTGTGATCAAAGCTTTCTTAAGTGTTTCAAATGCTTCTACACAATCATCATCAAAGACAAAAGGAATATCTTTTTGCAATAAATTAGTCAGAGGCCTAGAGATTTTAGAAAAGTCCTTAATGAACCTCCTATAAAAACCGACATGACCAAGGAAACTTCTTATACCTTTTATGTCCTTGGGACATGGCATCTTTTCAATAGCATCAACTTTGGCTTTATCAACTTCAATACCCCTCTCGGAGATCTTGTGCCCCAAGACAATGCCTTCATTAACCATAAAGTGACACTTTTCCCAATTCAGGACGAGACTAGTGTCTTCGCATCTCTACAAAACTCGATCAAGGTTGCTCAAACAATCATCAAAAGAGGATCCATAGACAGAGAATTCATCCATGAATACCTCACAAATCTTTTCACAAAAATCAGAAAATATAGCCATCATGCATCTTTGAAAGGTAGCAGGTGCATTACATAAACCAAAAGGCATATGTCTATAAGCAAAAGTACCAAAAGGGCAAGTAAAAGTAGTTTTAGATTGATCCCCCGCTGATACAGGTATCTGAGAGAAGCCAGAATAACCATCTAGAAAGCAAAAATGTGTGTGTTTGGATAACCTTTCTAGCATTTGATCAATAAAAGGTAAAGGGTAATGATCTTTCTTAGCAGCTTTATTTAACTTGCGGAAATCAATTACCATCCTATAGCCTATAATAATTCTTTGCGGGATCAATTCATCTTTATCATTAGGGACAACGGTAATACCTCCCTTTTTAGGGACACAATGGACAGGGCTTACCCATTCACTATCAGCAACAGGATAAATAATACCTGCCTCAAGGAGTTTTAGTATCTCCTTTCTCACCACTTCCTTCATTTTGGGATTTAATCGTCTTTGAGGATCTCTCACAGGTTTGGCATCTTTCTCCACTGAAATTTTATGTTGACATAATGTGGGACTAATGCCCTTGAGATCATCCAGGGTATATCCAATAGCAGCTCGGTGCTTCTTCAGAGTTTTCAATAATCTTTCTTCTTCTTTCTATGAAAGGTTAGCACTAATAATAACATGATATATTTCTTTTTCATCAAGATAAGCATACTTAAGATTATCAGGTAATGGTTTGAGTTCAAACACGGGATCACCCTTGGGTGGAGGGGGGTCCCCAAGAATTTCAACGGGAAGATTATGTTTTAGCATAGGTTCTTGTCTAAGGAACACTTCATCTATTTCTTCCCTTTCCTTCATAAACATATCGTTTTCATGGTCTAGCAAATATTGTTCTAACGGATCAGTTGGAGGAACAGCAATGGAAGCGAGACCAATAATCTCATCCTTACTAGATGGTTCCTTTTCACGATGTTGTCTACTAAATTTAGCGAAATTAAACTCATGAGACATACCATCTAAGCCAACAGTGACAATATTCTTTTCACAATCAATTTTAGCACTAGCAGTGTTCAAGAAGGGTCTACCAAAAATAATGGGACAAAAATCATCTTGTGGGGAACCGAGAACAAGGAAATCAGCAGGGTATTTAATCTTCCCACACAAGACTTCAACATCTCTAACAATCCCGATAGGTTTAATGGTGTCCCTATTAGCAAGCTTAATAGTAACATCAATATCTTCTAATTCAACTGGTGCAATATCGTGCATAATTTCTTTATAAAGATCATAAGGTATCGCATAGCACTAGCACCCATATCACATAAGCCATGATAACAATGATCTCCAATTTTAATAGAAATAACAGGCGTGCCTACAACAGGTCTACGTGTCTTAGTATCGGGTCTAGCAATATTAGCAGTTTCACCCAAGAAAGAGATAACATGCCCATCTAAGTTCTCATCCAAGAGATCTCTAATCATAGCAATACCAGGTTCAACATTAATTTCCTCAGGAGGTGTATAGGTCCTAGTATTACTCTTACGAACAACAGTCGAAGCTTTAACATGATCTTTTATCCTAACAGGAAAAGGAGGTTTTTCAACATAAGCAATAGGAATAATAGGATCACTATATGTAATAGTCTTCTCTTCGACTGTAATAGGTGCAACTACTTTCACTTCAACAGGAGGATTATATTTAAACCACTTCTCTTTAGGGAGATCAACGTGAGAAGCAAAAGTTTCACAAAAAGTAGCTACTATCTCAGAGTCAAGTTCATACTTAGAGCTAAATCCACGGAAAGCATCGGTATCCATAAAAGATTTAACACAATCAAACTTAGGTGTCATACCTGACTCCTTACCATTGTCGGAACCCCAATCTTCAGTGTTGCGTTTAATTCTTTCCAATAAGTCCCATTTGAAATCAATAGTCTTCAGCATATAGGAACCAGCACAGGAGGTATCGAGCAAGTTGCGATTATCAAGAGAAAGCCAAGCATAAAAATTCTGAATAATCATTTCCTGAGAGAGCTCATGATTGAGGCATGAATATAACATTGACTTAAGCCTCCCCCAAGCTTGAGCGATGCTTTCTCCTTCGCGAGGCCAGAAATTATATATGTAATTACGATCACGATGAACAAGATGCATAGGATAGAACTTCTGGTGAAATTCCAATTTCAATCGCTTATAATTCCAAGATCTTGTATCATCACATAGCCTATACCATGTCATTGCATCTCCCTTCAAAGATAAAGGGAAGACCTTCCTTTTGACAACATCATCGGGAATACCTGCAAGCTTAAATAATCCACAAACTTCATCCACAAAGATAAGGTCTAAATCGGGATGCAATGTTCCGTCTCCTGCAAAAGGATTAGCTAGCAATTTTTCTATCATACCCGAAGGAATCTCAAAGTGAACATTTTCATAAGGTTTAGTAGGTTGAGGAGCATTTCTTTGCTCTTCTGGTTGGGGTGAAGATACCCCAAACAAGCCACTCAAAGGATTAGTTTCCATAGTGACAGGTAACAGAAAATTTCAGCACACAATATAAATGTTTCCTTACCAAGTTCCACTCACCAAGAGCGCTACGCTCCCCGGCAACGGCACCAGAAAAGAGCCTTGATGACCCACAAGTGTAGGGGATCTATCGTAGTCCTTTTGATAAGTAAGAGTGTCGAACCCAACGAGGAGCAGAAGGAAATGATAAGCGGTTTTCAGTAAGGTTTTCTCTGCAAGCACTGAAATAGTAGGTGATAGATAGTTTTGTGATAAGATAAATAGTAACGAGCAAAAGTAAATAAAGTAAATAAAGTGCAGCAAGGTGGCCCAATCCTTTATGTAGCAAAGGATAAGCCTGGACAAATTCTAATAATGAGGAAGGAGCTCCCGAGGACACATTGGGAATTATCATCAAGCTAGTTTTCATCACGCTCATATGATTCGCGTTCGGTACTTTGATAATTTGATATGTGGGTGGACCAACACTTGGGTACTGCCCCAACTTGGACAAGCATCCCACTTATGATTAATCCCTATTGCAAGCGTCCGCAACAACAAAAAGGAGTATTAAGGTAAACCTAACCACAACATTAAACATATGGGTCCATATCAACCCCTAACGAAGCAACACATAAACTAGGGTTTAAGCTTCTGTCACTCTAGCAACCCATCATCTACTTATTACTTCCCTATGCCTTCCTCTAGGCCCAAATAATGGTGAAGTGTCATGTAGTCGACGTTCACATAACACCACTAGAGGAGAGACAACATACATCTCATCAAAATATCGAACGAATACCAAATTCACATGACTACTAATAGCAAGACTTCACCCATGTCCTCAGGAACAAACGTAACTACTCACAAAGCATATTCATGTTCATAATCAGAGGTGTAATAATATGCATTAAGGATCTGAACATATGATCTTCCACCAAGTAAACCAATAAGTATCAACTACAAGGAGTAATCAACACTACTAGCAACCCACAGGTACCAATTTGTGGTTTTGGATACAAGATTGGATACAAGAGATGAACTAGGGTTTGAGATGAGTTGGTGCTGGTGAAGATGTTGATGGACATTGACCCCCTCCCAATGAGAGGATCGTTGGTGATGACGTTGGTGATGATTTCCCCCTCCCGGAGGGAAGTGTCCCCGGCAGAACAGCTCCGCCAGAGCCCTAGATTGATTTCGCCAAGGTTCCGCCTCGTGGCGGCGGAGTTTCGTCTCGTAAGCTTGCCCATGAATTTCTCCATGACAAAACCCTTCATATAGCAGAAGATGGACGCTGGAGGCCCACCAGGGGGGCTAGGAGATAGGGGGCGCCCCCTGTCTCCTGGACAAGGTGTGGGCCCCCTGGCCCATTTCTTTTGCTCATAATTCCTTAATAAATCCAAAAAGTTGTTTCATGGAGTCTCATGTCTTTTGGAGTTGTGTAGAATAGGTTTCCAACGTTTGCTCCTTTTCCAGCCAGAATTCTAGCTGCCGGCATTCCCCCTCTTCATGGTAAACCTTGTAAAATAAGAGAGAATAGCCATAAGTATTGAGATATAATGTGTAATAACAGCCCATAATGCAATAAATATTGATATAAAAGCATGATGCAAAATGGACATATCAACGTCCACCGACCTCAACTCCAACTCCATATATTTGCTTTCGCGGAGAAAAAAATAAGTGAAGAAGGATTCATCGCGTTTTATGATACGGAGCCGCCGCCAAGCCCTAAAACCTCTTAGAAGGGCTGATCTGGAGTCCGTTTGGGTCTCCGGAGAGGGGAATCCGCCGCCATCATCATCATCAACCATCCTCCATCACCAATTTCATGATGCTCACCGATGTGTGTGAGTAATTCCATCGTAGGCTTGCTGGACGGTGATGGGTTCGATGAGATTTACCATGTAATTAAGTTAGTTTTGTTAGGGTTTGATCCCTAGTATCCACTATGTTATGAGATTGATGTTGCTATGACTTTGCTATGCTTAATGCTTGTCACCAGGGCCCGAGTGCCATGATTTCAAATTTGAACCTATTATGTTTTCATGAATATATGTTAGTTCTTGATCCTATCTTGCAAGTCTATAGTCACCTATTATGTGTTATGATCTGTTAACCCCAAAGTAACAATAATCGGGATACTTACCGGTGATGACCGTAGTTTGAGGAGTTCATGTATTCACTAAGTGTTAATGCTTTGGTACGGTTCTTTATTAAAAGGAGGCCTTAATATCCCTTAGTTTCCATTAGGACCCCGCTGCCACGGGAGGGTAGGACAAAAGATGCCATGCAAGTTCTTTTCCATAAGCACGTATGACTATATTCGGAATACATGCCTACATTACATTGATGAACTGGAGCTAGTTCTGTGTCACCCTATGTTATAACTATTACATGAGGAATCACATCCGACATAATTATCCATCATTGATCCAATGCCTACGAGCTTTTCACATATTGTGATTTGCTTATTTACTTTGTCATTGCCACTATTACAATCACTACAAAACTGCTACTGTTACTTTTGCTATCATTACTGTTGCTTCCGTACTACTTTGCTACTAAATACTTTGTTGCAGATACTAAGTTATCCAGGTGTGGTTGAATTGACAACTCAACTGCTAATACTTGAGAATATTCTTTGGCTCCCCTTGTGTCGAATCAATAAATTTGGGTTGAATACTCTACCCTCGAAAACTGTTGCGATCCCATATACTTGCGGGTTATCAAGACTATTTTCTGGCACCGTTGCCGGGGAGCATAGCTCTATTCTTTGAGTCACTTGGGATTTATATCTGGTGATCACTATGAAGAACTTGAAAGATGAAAGAACTAAAATTTATCCCTCAACTACGAGGGGAGGTAAGGAACTGCCATCTAGCTCTGCACTTGATTCTCCTTCCGTTATGAGTAAACTTGCGACACCTAAACCTGCTTCTGCTATTAATTCTGATATGTCGCATGTTATTGATGATGCCACTTCTGCTATGCATGATACTTGTGATGAAACTACTTCTATGCTTGATACTACTGTGCCATTAGGTGAATTTCTTGATGAACAAATTTCTAGAGCTAGGGAGAATGAAATTACTGAAATTGATAATAAATATGATAGTGATGATGAAGGTTATCCCCCTAAATATGAATTGCCTATTGTTCATGAGGGTTATGTTATGGATGAAGAAACTTCTAGAGATTTTCTTGCTTGCAATGATAGATCAGAATCAGATCTTAAGAAATTATTAACTAAGCTGAAACAGAAGACTCTGAATGCTAGAATGAAACATGACCCTGCTTTTGCTACTTCACCTATCTTTGTTACTGATAAGGATTATGAATTCTTTGTTGATCCTAAGATTATTATTTTAGTTGAATCTGATCCTTTCTATGGCACTGAATCTGAAATTGTAGTCGCACACCTTACTAAGTTAAATGATATAGCCACCCTGTTTACTAATGATGAGAAATCTCGTTATTATTATATCCTTAAAATATTTCCTTTTTCATTAAAGGGTGATGCTAAGACATGGTTTAATTCTCTTGATCCTGGTTGTGTGCGTAGTCCCCAGGATATGATTTACTACTTCTCTGCTAAATATTTCCCTGCTCATAAGAAACAAGCTGCCTTGAAGGAAATATATAATTTTGTGCAAATCAAAGAAGAGAGTCTCCCACAAGCTTCGGGGAGGCTTCTCCGATTACTTAATGCTTTGCCTAATCATCCTCTTAAGAAAAATGAAATACTTGATATCTTCTATAATGGACTAACCGATGCTTCCAAGGACCACCTGGATAGCTGTGCTGGTTGTGTTTTCAGGGACAGGACAGTCGACCAAGCTGAATTATTATTAAATAATATGTTGGCCAATGAAAATAATTGGTCACCTCCTTAACCAACTCCTAAGCCAACTCTGAAGAAAAGAGGTGTTCTATTTCTCAGTCCTGAAGATATGCAAGAGGCAAAGAAATCTATGAAAGAGAAAGGTATTAAAGCCGAAGATGTTAAAAATTTACCTCCTATTGAAGAAATTCATGGCCTCAATATACCACCTAAAGAAATACAAGGTCTTGATAACCCGACATAGGTAGTGAAGGTAAACTCTCTTTATAGATAAGATAAAGTTGAAATCCCGTCTACTAAGTTTGGTAGCCAATGCTTAGATGAATTTGATGATTTTATGGATAAACAAGCAAATTTTAATGATTATGTTAGTAGACAATTGAAAAATAATGCATATATGATTGGACGCTTGAGTGATTATATGTCTAGAGTTAAGGGTGAACTTAAACTCACTAGTAAACATGTTCCTATGGTCACCACTCAAGCCGAACAAGCACTTCAGGCTCAGAATGAATTGCTTGATGAACTAAATAATAAACATGACTTTGCTGTTAGAGTGGCTACTAAAACTGGTAAAATGACTCAGGAACCTTTTTATCCTGAAGGCCACCCTAAGAGAATTGAACAAGATTCTCAGAAAAATAATTTAGATACTCCTAGTCCTTCTAAAAAGAAGAAAAAGAAAAATGATAGGATTTTGCATGCTTCTAGTGAATCTAATGTAGAAACACCTGAGAATCCTAATGATACTTTTATCTCTGATGCTGAAACACAATATGGAGATGAACATGAACCTAATGATAATGCTAATAATGATGTTCATGTAGATGCTCAACCTAGCAATAACAATGATATAGAAATTGAACCTGCTGTTGATCTTGATAACCCACAATCAAGAAATCAACGTTATGATAAGAGAGATTTTTTTGCTAGGAAACATGGTAGGGAAAGAGAACCATGGGTTCAGAAACCCATGCCTTTTCCTCCTAAACCATCCAAGAAAAAGGATGATGAGGACTTTGAGCGCTTTGATGAAATGATTAGACCTATTTTCTTACGCATGCGCTTAACCGATATGCTTAAAACAAACACTTATGCTAAATACATGAAAGATATCATTACTAATAAAAGAAAAATACCTGAAGCTGAAATTTCCACCATGCTTGCCAACTATACCTTTAAGGGTGGAATACCAAAGAAACTTGGTGATCCCGGAGTACCCACTATACCATGCTCCATCAAAAGAAATTATGTTAAAACTGCCTTATGTGATTTAGGAGCCGGTGTCAGTGTTATGCCTCTTTCCTTATACCGTAGACTTGAATTAAGTAAGTTGACACCTACTGAGATATATTTGCAAATGGCTAATAAATCAACTGCTATACATGTCGGCATTTGTGAGGACGTGCCTGTTGTTGTTGCGAATGTTACTATCTTAACAGACTTTGTCATTCTTGATATCCCTGACGACGACAGTATGTCGATTATCCTTGGAAGACCCTTCTTAAATACTGTAGGTGCTATTATTGATTGCAACAAAGGCAATGTCACCTTTCATGTTAATGGTAATGAGCATACGGTACACTTTCCGAGGAAACAACCTCAAGCTCACAGCATAAATTCTATTGGGAAAATTCCATCAATTATATTTGGAGGTTTTGAATTTCCTCTTCCTACTAGAAAGAAAAAGTATGATATTCTTATTATTGGGGATGTTCATATCCCCGTTGAGGTAACCTAGTGTCACTTTGAAATTTCTTCGGTTTCATGTGATTCGGAATGAGTTTGTTAACAAGACTTGATCAACCTTGTTAGTGGATTCCTTTATGGATGAAGTTAGAAGGCACAACCTTCTGTACCCTCTCTTTACTTTCTGTTACTTAGAATAAATAAAGTAGAAATAGTATATTTTGTCTGTTTTCTGAATTATGTATGTAATAAAAAATATCCCGAAAATAAAAGTTCTCCAAATGCCATGCCAATTTAATATGATTTTTTCTGGAATATTTGAGAATATTTGGCACTGAGAACACAGCAAGGGGAGCAAGCACCTGGCCACGAGGGTCCAGGGCGCGCCCCCTGCCTCGTGGGCCCATGGTGGCTCCCCTCCACTTATTCCTACACCCACACACTCCATCTTCCTCCCAAAAAAATCACTACCTAGATCAAGCACGAGTTCCAGCTCGTTTTGCTACCATTTTCGATCTCCTTGCTCAAAGCTCCATTCACAAAACTGCTTTGGGGGATTGTTGTATGTGACTCCTCCAATGATCCAATTAGTTTTTGTTCTAGTGCTTTATTCATTGCAAATTCTTGCTACTTAGGTGACCCTGTTCTTGAGCTTGCATGTTAAATCTTTGAGGTCCCAAGTAATTCTAATGCATGATAGAGGCTCTAGGCACTTGTGGGGGTAGTTGCTATCAATTTCATTAAGTTTGTTTCACTTTTATTTTGAGTCACTAAAAAATTCAGAAATTTTTCAGAGGAAGAAATATGTTCAGGAAAATGTACCAAGGTGGTTCTTCAAGGAAGAAAGGACCCCGGCTCGCGATACGTGAGCAGGATGACAAACCACCAAGGGAAGCTGACGTGCAGCCTTGTGAGTGGCCGTCTAAGGATTTTATGATCAAAGCAAGCATCAAGGATGAATTCGATGCATATGTGCGTAATGTCGACCTTGAAGAATTCATGCAAGATAAGTGCCCTCAATACCAATACTTAACTGATTCATTTGTGAGAAGGTTCAAATTTACATCTTCGCGCAATTCTCAAACTATCCTTTTTTATATTTATGATAAATCATATACCATGCACTTAGAAGATTTTACTACTGCTTGTAAACTCCCGCAGTGCGGAAGTGTCAATGAACCGCGTAAATCTGAATATAAAGACTTTCTTGCTAGTATTACTGTGGGAGAATCTAGAGAAATAGCACAAGCTACCAAGGTTGGAAAAAGCGGTAGAGCATAAGCGAGGCGGTTGGCCTTCGCCTAGTGCCTAGGCGGTGCCTAAGCGCCCTAGGCGCGGCCTAGGCGGTAATATAGTTTTTACTCGTAGTGTATTTGTGATTATTTTGGGTGTTGATATTAGTTTAGGGCATATAAATAAGATAACTACCATATACTACCATTGGAATATAACCCGTTTGGCATATTAGTGCAGTATGTGGCATGATTTCTTACTTGCGTAGGCAATTCCTTGCTTACCCTGCCTAGACCTCCATTTATGCCCTAGGCAAGGCGTTTGGCCATTGCCTAGCGCCTAGGCGTGCCTAAGCGCCTCCTAGGCACTGCCTTTTCCAACAGAGTAAGCTACCATAGGGAGCATTCATTTCCGTGCTATACGTTATTTTGCTCTCTTCATTGGTAGATGCATTAACGGTAAAGATGAAGCATGTCACATGTGTGTTCCTGATCTTTGTGTTCTCCAGAGTGCTATATTAGGTGATAAACAATACAACTTGGGAGCAATTCTGTCACGTAGGTTGCATCATAATGGTTTAGCTGGAGACTTGTTTGGAGGGATTTATGCAACCTGTTTGGCTAATTATCTTGATATACCTATACATGAAAATGATACGGAGTTGCTTCCTGCTTATTTCGATTATAATGCCATGGTTAGTCATCATTTTCTTGAGAGGAACGAACAATTCCTCCAATATCGACTAATCTTTGACAAACGTCATGCTGTCCATATTACTCTCCCTGCTCCTACCCTTTTTGATTATCAGGCAAAAAGAAGATATGTTATCACGAGGGAGGAGGCAAACGAGTACGAAAGGAGGGCGGAGGCAGCCCGCCACCAGGTTGCAGCTCAGGAGGCAATGGATGCTGCATCTCAGTATGACCCCAGTTATAACTACGGATATCAGCCAGGCTACCCATGGCCATAGACCAACTTAGGCCAAAAGCGTAAGCTTGGGGGAGTACGTATTCCTCACCGACTTTACATTCATGTTCACACACTCACTCTAGTGTTGGTGCTCATACTCTTTCATTGTACTATCCATGCTAGTTCAATTTATTTTCCTGCTTTCTTCTTGTGTGTTAGATAAACCTTAAGAAAAACCAAAAAAGATAGTTAGTTTAATTTCTATGTTGTAGCAGTAATAATTAAAAGAAAAACTCAAAAAGATTTCTCGTTCTTCTTTTGCTTGTTGGGAGCTTTCTCGTGTAAATAGTTTTATTTCTTTTCTTTCCTTTGGGGGTCGAGAGGAGAAGACCATAATGAAAATGTCTAAGTGGCTCTCATATGCATAATTGATTTACTTTAACCAAGAGCCCATATTACTTTGTCTTCTCTCTTGAAATGAATGCTTGCAGATTCCAGCTTAGTCCAATGCACGTGCACTATTATTATTATCCACATCGTTCGATCGTGCAAGTGAAAGGCAATGATGATGATATATGATCAAATGATTGGGATAAGAGGAGCTGGTATGAACTCGACCTCTCTTGTTTTTGTAAATATGATTAGCTAACCATTCTTGATTCAGCCTATTATGAATGAACATGTTTGCAATGACAATTAGAGATTATAGTTGCTTATGTCATTCTTAATTAGCTATGAGTTATAATGGTTTAACTTGCGTGCCAACATGCTATTAAAATGGTTGTGATGTGGTATAATAGGGTGGTATCCTCCTTTGAATGAATTGAGTGACTCGACTTGGCACATGTTCACGCATGTAGTTGAAACAAAATCAACATAGCCTTCACGATATTTATGTTCATGGTGGATTATATCCTACTCATGCTTGCACTCGGTGTCTATTAATTTTAAATGCATGTTCATGATTGTTGTCGCTCTCTCAGTTGGTCGCTTCCCAGTCTTTTTCTAGCCTTCACTTGTACTAAGCGAGAATACTGCTTGTGCATCCAAACTCCATAAATCCCAAAGTTATTCCATATGAGTCTACCATACCTTCCTATATGCGGTATCTACCTGCCGTTCCAAGTAAATTTGTATGTGCCAAACTCCAAAACTTCAAATGAAATTCTGTTTTGTATGCTCGAACAGCTCATGTATCAACTAGGGATGTCTGTATCTTCCATGCTAGGCGGGTTATTCTCAAGAGGAGTGGACTCCACTCCTCATTCACGAGAAAATGGCTGGTCACCGGGATGCCCAGTCCCATGCTCAAATCAAATCAAAATAATTAAACAAAACTCCCCCAGGATTGTTGTTAGTTGGAGGCACCCGTTGTTTCGGGCAAGCCATGGATTGATGCTTGTTGGTGGAGGGGGAGTATAAAACTTTACCATTCTGTTTGGGAACCGCCTATAATGTGTGTAGCATGGAAGATATCGAGATCTCATAGTTGTTATGTTGACAATGAAAGTATACCGCTCAAAATGCTATTATCTCTGTTTTCAAAATCAAGCTCTAGCACCTCTACAAATCCCTGCTTCCCTCTGTGAAGGGCCTATCTATTTACTTTTATGTCGAGTCATCACCCTCTTATTAAAAGGCACCCGCTGGAGAGCACCGCTGTCATTTGCATGCATTACTATTAGTTTATATTGGGTATGACTATGACTGGATCTCTTTTACCATGAATTACAATATTTAGTCAGTCCTTGATCTTTAAGCATGCTCTGCATTTATGTTTTGCGGTCTCAGAAAGGGCTAGCGAGATACCATCTTGTTATATCATATTATGATTGTTTTGAGAAAGTGTTGTCATCCAAGTTTTATTATTATTGCTCGCTAGTTGATTATGCCATTGATATGAGTAAACATGAGACCTAAGTGTTATTGTGAATGTGGTTAGTTATAATCTTTGCTGAAAACTTGAATGCTACCTTTACATATTTACAACAACAAGAGCAAACAGAGATTGTAAAAGTTTTTCTTTATCACTTTCAGTCTATCAACTGAATTGCTTGAGGACAAGCAAAGGTTTAAGCTTGGGGGAGTTGATACGTCTCCGTGGTATCTACTTTTTCAAACACTTTTGCCCTTGTTTTGGACTCTAACTTGCATGATTTGATTGGAACTAACCCGGACTGGCGCTGTTTTTAGCAGAACTAACATGGTGTTATTTTTGTGCAGAAATAAAAGTTATGGGAATGACCTGCAAATCCACGGAGGCACTTTTCAGAATTAATAAAAAATACTGGCGAAAGAATTAACGTCAGGGGGCCCACACCCTGGTCACGAGGGTGGGGGGCGCACCCACTCCCCTAGGGCGCGCCCCCTGCCTCGTGGGCCCCCTGGACGTCCACCGACCTCAACTCCAACTCCATATATTTGCTTTCATGGAGAAAAAATAAGTGAAGAAGGATTCATCGCGTTTTACGATATGGAGCCGCCGCCAAGCCCTAAAACCTCTCGGGAGGGCTGATCTGGAGTCCGTTCGGGGCTCCGGAGAGGGGAATCCGTCGCCATCGTCATCATCAACCATCCTCCATCACCAATTTCATGATGCTCACCGCCATGCATGAGTAATTCCATCGTAGGCTTGCTGGACGGTGATGGGTTGGATGCGATTTACCATGTAATTAAGTTAGTTTTGTTAGGGTTTGATCCCTAGTATCCACTATGTTCTGAGATTGATGTTGCTATGACTTTACTATGCTTAATGCTTGTCACTAGGGCCCGAGTGCCATGATTTCATATTTGAACCTATTATGTTTTCATGAATATATGTGAGTTCTTGATTGATGGAGGCAAAGGTGTCCCGTCTTTCGATGAGATGGTGAATATCGTTTCGGAGGAGTAGACTTTGACGATCCGACTACGTACGTGCGAGGACGTCGCGCCTTAGCAATCTCTAAATCAACTCTGAGAGGTTATTGACCATGCCGGAGCACGATCAACCTAACCACGAGGGTCTATTTCCTGCGAGCAAACGAAGAACAAGCAAGAAACTAAGATTGCAATCCGGATATTGCGAATATATGATGAAAGCTTTATTGATCAAGATGGGGTTCTGTGACGTCTTGGTCTGGTCGTTGAACACAAAATAAGTACGCGAAGTTGTAGCTATGGCAAACTTTTAATCTAAACAAAACCCAAAGTCTAAACGACGCCCTAAGGGCTATATATATGGAGGAAGAGGGGGGAATTTCGTGGCCCCTGAGGGAGGGGTCCGAAACCAACCCTAACTCTTGTTTCCCCACACATACGGACTCTAAAAATAGCCTATACTTATGTATTTCGAAATTACATTGGTCTGGCCCAATAAAAAGGTGGCGCAGCACCTAGAATAGCATGTGGATGAAAATTATGAAGTAGCATCTTCTATATTTCGTCCAAGGCTTCATGCACTCATTATGGTAGCTTCAACATCCTGAAATCATCACTTGTAACTCCGTTCTTGTTCCCCTTGCGCATGCCATCATCTCCATGCTTTTTCTTGCTCCAATGTTCATCCTTCTCCCAGCTAGGCCCTTCATTTGTAAGCAAAACAAATGTATCCAATTTAGGCAGCATCATATTGACTACTTCAAAACAACCCTAAGCATAGTAGACAAAGTTCTATTGACTACTTCAGTTTGTCCATCGGTTTGGGGGTGACAAGTAGTACTAAAAAGTTGTTTAATCCCCAACTTAGCCCATAAACATCTCCAAAAGTGGCTAAGAAATTCAGTATCACAATCTGAAACAATAGTATTTGGCACACCATGCAAGCGAATAATTTCACGAAAGAACAAATCAGCAACATTAATAGCATCATCGCTTTTATGACATGGTATAAAGTGTGCCATTTTCAAGAATCTATTCACGACAAAAAATATGCTATCCCTCCCCTTCTTTGTTCAAGGTAAACCTAAAACAAAGTCCATAGATATATCCTCCCAAGGAACACTAGGTACAGGCAAAGGCATATATAAACCATGAGGATTGAGTCGTGACTTAGCTTTTTGACTGTAGTGCAGCGAGCAATAAAATGCTCAACATCCCGTCTCATCTTTGGCCAAAAGAAATGTGTAGCAAGTACGCCCTCCGTCTTCTTCACGCCAAAGTGTCCCATTAATCCTCCTCCATGCGCCTCCTGCAACAATAAAAGACGAACGGAGCTAGCTGGAATACATAGCTTGTTAGCATGGAACACAAATCCATCATTAACGACGAACTTGTTCCACATTCTTCCTTCTTTGCAATTCTGCATTACATCTTTAAAATCAGCATCATGCACATATTGATCTTTGATGGTCTCCAAACCAAATATTTTGAAGTCAAGTTGTGAAAGCATAGTATAGCGACGAGACAATGCATCAGCAATAATATTTTATTTTCCCTTCTTGTGTTTAATGACATAAGGGAAAGTCTCAACGATTTCAACCCATTTAGCATGTCTACGATTCAGTTTAGCTTGACTTTTAATATGTTTCAATGATTCATGATCAGAGTGTATAACAAATTCTTTGGGCCATAAATAATGTTGCCATGTTTCTAAAGTCCGAACAAGAGCATATAATTCTTTATCATAAGTAGAATAATTCAGACTAGGCCCACTCAATTTTTCAGAAAAGTATGCAACAGGTTTGCCATCTTGTAATAACACACCTCCTAATCCAATTCAACTAGCATCACATTCAAGCTCAAAAGTCTTATTAAAATCAGGAAGTTGGAGTAAAGGAGCATGTGTCAACTTATCTTTCAATACCGTGAAGGCTTCTTCCTGTGCAGTACCCCAAACAAAAGGCACATCTTTCTTTGTGAGCTCATTGAGAGGTGCATCAATGGTGCTGAAAATCTCTCACAAAACGCCTATAGAATCCAGCGAGGCCAAGAAATCTCCTCACTTGTGTGACCGTTTTGGGCTGCGGCCAACTCTCAATAGCTTCAATCTTGGCTTTATCAACTTCAATTCCCTGTGGAATAACAACATAGCCAAGAAAAGATACTCGGTCAGTGCAAAAGGTGCACTTCCCAAGGTTACCCAACAAACGTGCATCACATAGAGCAATAAAAACAGCACGTAAATGTTCCAAATGTTCCTCCAAAGATCTGCTATAAATCAGTATATCATCAAAATAGACTACCACAAATCGTCCAATGAAAGCACGTAAAACTTCGTTCATTAATCTCATGAAAGTACTAGGTGCATTAGCTAACCCAAAACGCATGACTAACCACTCATATAATCCAAACTTAGTTTTAAATGTTGTTTTCCATTCATCCCCCAATTTCATACGAATTTGATGGTATCCACTACGCAAATCAACTTTGGAGAATATTGTAGAGCCACTCAATTCATCAAGCATATCATCTAGCCTAGTAATAGGATGACGATAACAAATAGTAATATTATTAATGCCTCTACAATCAACACACATACGCGATGTACCATCCTTTTTTGGCACGAGAATAATAGGAACAACACAAGGACTAAGGGATTCACGTATATAACTTTGTCGAGAAGCTCCTGTACTTGACGCATAATCTCCTTTGTCTCTTCTGGATTGGTACGGTATGGCGCACGGTTTGGCAGTGAAGCACCGGGAATTAAGTCAATCTGATGCTCAATCCCTTGAATAGGCGGTAATCCTGGTGGCACGTCTTGTGGAAAGACATCAGCGAACTCCTGCAAAATGTTAGTGACAGCAGGAGGCAAAGAGGAAGGCACGTCCTCGAATGAAAATAATGCCTCTTTGCACACAAAAGCATAGCAAACAAATTTGCTCAAATCTAGCTCATAAATATCATATTTGGTGGCAAATAAACATGCACTTTGCAATTTAATTTCAGAAGCAACACTGGATGGTTTATTATTAGGCTTTATTTGTTGCTCAAATTCTTTTGCCACAGTGTGATTTTCACTCTTATTTTTCTCTTGTTTTGCTTTATTAGCTCTATTAATATCATCTTTCAAATGGACTCAGGAGTCATAGGAAGCAAAGTAATATTTTTATCCTTATGAACAAGAGTATATTGATTGTTTCTACCATGGTGTACAGAATTTTTATCAAATTGCCATGGTCGACCAAGTAATAAGGAACATGCTTGCATAGGTACCACATCACAATCAACATAATCAGCATATGTAGAGATACTAAAATGCACGCAAACAGTACGTGTTACCTTAACCTTGCCGCTGTTATTAAACCATTGGATGTAGTAAGGATGTGGATGTGGTCTTGTGGTGAGAGACAGCTTCTCCACCATCTGCATGCTAGCCAAGTTGTTGCAGGTCCCTCCGTCTATGATGACGCGTACAGAACGTTCCTTCACAACTCCCTTTGTATGAAACAAATTATGCCTCTGATTTTGCTCAACGTGTGTGACCTGCACACTCAAAACACGTTGAACAACTAAACATTCATACCTGTCAGCGTCTTCAGGAGCCATGTATTGTGTCTCATGATCAGAATCATCTCCACCATGTTCTTCATGTGTAATAAGAGCCAAAGTCTCCTCATCATAGTCACTAGCGGACTCATACCCACCATCCTCGGTAGCAATCATCACACGCTGAGATTTGCATTCTCTCGCATAATGACCTCTTCCCTTACAACGACGACAAATAATATCACTTGTGTGCCCTGTTGATGCCATGGAAGAAGAAGAGCTCTGTGTAGGCCCGGCAGGTGCGCTCTTGGCAGATAGTGGTGGTTGTGCCTACTTTCTTGTATCACGGCTGGAGGTGCTGGTGCAGTGGAAGTAGGAGATGCACGCGGTGTCCATGATGAAGGTCGACCTGCAGAAAAGTTAGTTCGTGCCAATGCTTGTCGATCCTGCACTTCACGTTCAGCTTTACAAGCAAGATGGAATAAACGAGTGATATTAGTATGCTCCTTATACTCTAGAATGGTATGAATCTCTCTATTTAATCCACCCATAAAACGTGCAAGCATAGCTTCATTCTCCTCAACAATACCACATCTAATCATGCCAGTTTGTAATTCCTGATAATATTCTTCTACAGAATTTTTCCTTGTCTTAAATGCTGCAGTTTTTGAAGTAATTCACGTTGATAATATGGTGGAACCCAACGAGTATGCATAGCAGTTTTCAAAGCAGCCCAAGTAGCTGGAATAGGATATAATCTACAATGTTCAGACCACCATACACATGCAAAACTAGTGAAAGCACAAATAGCAGCAGCAACCCGTCTCTCCTCGGGATATTGTAAACATGTAAAACATTGTTCAGTTTCTAACTCCCAAGTAAGATATACATCAGGAATGTATCTGCCTTCAAATGGTGGAATATACAATTTCAGTTTAGGAATATGGACATCATCTCGTACCTCAGGTGGTGGTGCGGGCCTACCGTTTCGAATATATACCTGAGGTCGACCTGCTGGTGGTGGTGCTGGTGGCTGTACGTAGTGCTGATTTTGATTAACCTCATCCTTGTAATAGTCCTCCACCTCTGTAGTAGCAGCAGGAGCTACAGAAGCACCAACAGCAGTAGTAGCACCACCAGAATTTTGTCCTGACTCAATAGGAACATGTTGTGCTCGCCCTACTGTATCGCGGTGTAGAGCTGGTTGTGGGAGATGTTTGAGTAATTCATTGAACTTGGCGTCCAACTTGGTGTCAATTGTCTTCTCAATGTCATCCATCTTCTCCATTGCCTTTCCAAAGTTGACCATCACGTCTTCCACCTGTTGACCCAACATTTGATGAAACTTACCACGAAGCTCCTTGTTCGTCCTGTTCTCCCAGTCAATCTCGTCGGCTTGTGGTCCTGCCATAGTTAGCAGCAATAGAAACAGACAAGAATATGATCCTACAGACTACTGGAATATGGTGGTGGTAGGGTGTCACAAATCCGTCAAGCGAATCTCAAATTCTTACCAGTTCTTACCCAGCAGCAGGTGGTGATCGGCAACCGTTGTGGTCAAAACTCTCAAATCTTGGATAGAGCGATTACCAGGGAGAGTCAAACACACGACATAGATGTATGTGGAGCTGAGAAGGCTTTTAATATGGTAGCAAAAAGGGTCAGCAATAATCAATTCAAAGATGCAAAGTTGAATAAACACTCAACGACGGTACTGTGCTGGTCCTAGGCTAGACCGTGCTAGAGACGCGAGCCTAGAACACTAACAAAATCACGGCACGACACGTAAACAAGGGAAAAGCACACTCTATAAAAAACTCACTCTTTTTTTGCGCTCTTTTTTTTCGCGCTCCTCCTTTTTTTGTTGCGAAAATTCACTATAATGGCGAGTGTCTCAAAACTCTTCCCAAGTCAAGGTAACAAGATAGACACGAAATTTTTGGGACCACTTTTTTTTGACTGCCCGAACCAGAATCTGGAAACGGCTCAAAAAACACTTTCTATAATGGCACCTGTCTAAAAACACTCAGAAACACCTAAAAATAGGATAGCCAGAATTTTTTTGACAAGTGCGTTTTCAGAAAATTTTGGACCTAAACAGAGGGTGGTTTCCGGACTCTCTTTTTTCCCAAAACCTACTCAGGCAAGAAAACATGAATCGGAAAGTAGATGGATCTCGAAAACAAACCTAATATGACAAGAACTCAGATTGGGGGTGGATATATGGTGGTATATGGTGGCGGTGGTGGTATATGGCAGCGATGGTAGGATATGGCAGCGGTGTTGGTATATGGCAGTGATGGTAGGATATGGCAGCGTAGGTGGTATATGGCAGCGGTGGTGGTATATGGCAGTGGTGGTAAGATATGGCAGCGGTGGTAGTATATGGCAACAGCGAAGATGGTGCGGCGGCGGCGTGACAAACTGTGACAGAACTCGAAACTCTAAAGGACTAGACGCTAAGACCAGCAACTAGACACGACGATGCAACCGCAAATTCAACAAAGCAAAAACCCTCAAAGACTATGCAAAGGCTCAGATTGGTTCGGATATGATGAACTAACCCTAATTTTTTTTGGATTTTTCATGGACTATAGGTAAAAAGAATAGACTCGATCTAACTATGAAAAACAGTAAAATCTCACCGAGCAACCTGGAAATCTGATACCACTTGATAGAGGCAAAGGTGTCCCGTCTTTCGATGAGATGGTGAATATCGTTTTGGAGGAGTAGACTTTGATGATCCGACTACATACGTGCGAGGACGTCGTGCCTTAGCAATCGCTAGACCAACTCCGAGAGGTTATTGACCACGCCGGAGCATGATCAACCTGGCCACGAGGGACTATTTTCTGCGAGCAAACGAAGAACAAGCAATAAACTTAGATTGCAATCTGGATATTGCGAATATAAGATGAAAGCTTTATTGATCAAGATGGGGTTCTGTGACGTCTTGGTCTGGTCATTGAACACAAAGAAGTACGCGAAGTTGCAGCTATGGCAAACTTTTAGTCTAAACAAAACTCAAAGTCTAAACGACACCCTAAGGGCTGTATATATGGAGGAAGAGGGGGGAATTTCGTGGCCCCTGAGGGAGGGGTCCGAAACCAACCCTAACTCTTGTTTCCCCACACATACGGACTCTAAAAATAGCCTATACTTATGTATTTCGAAATTACATGGGCCTGACCCAATAAAAAGGTGGCGCAGCACCTAGAATAGCATGTGGACGAAAATTATGATGTAGCATCTTGTATATTTCGCCCAAGGCTTCATGCACTCATTATGGTGGCTTCGACGTCCTGAAATCATCACTTGTAACTACGTTCTTGTTCCCCTTGTGCATGCCATCATCTCCATGCTTGTTCTTGCTCCAATGTTCATCCTTCTCCCAGCTAGGCCCTTCATTTGTAAGCAAAACAAATGTATCCAATTTAGGCAGCATCATATTCTCATGAACATTAGAATCGTTACCAAGAAACGAAAGTACCTGGTAATTCAATTGGCGTGTGCGAGCTCTAGTATTTGGTCCAGTATGTATAGCAACAGGGGTTGTGGGTGTAACAATGGTATTGATGTCCTCATCATTGATCCTTACTTGCAAGTCTATAGTCACCTATTATGTGTTATGATCCGTTAACCCCGAAGTGACAATAATCGGGATACTTACCGGTGATGACCGTAGTTTGAGGAGTTCATGTATTCACTAAGTGTTAATGCTTTGGTCCGGTTCTCTATTAAAAGGAGGCCTTAATATCCCTTAGTTTCCATTAGGACCCCGCTGCCACGGGAGGATAGGACAAAAGATGTCATGCAAGTTCTTTTCCATAAGCATGTATGACTATATTCGGAATACATGCCTACATTACATTGATGAACTGGAGCTAGTTCTGTGTCACCCTATGTTATAACTATTACATGAGGAATCACATCCGACATAATTATCCATCACTGATCCAATGCCTACGAGCTTTCACATATTATGATTTGCTTATTTACTTTGTCATTGCCACTGTTACAATTACTACAAAACTGCTACTGTTACTTTTGCTACCATTACCGTTACTTCCATACTACTTTGCTACTAAATACTTTGCTGCAGATACTAAGTTATCCAGGTGTGGTTGAATTGACAACTCAACTGCTAATACTTGAGAATATTCTTTGGCTCCCCTTGTGTCGAATCAATAAATTTGGGTTGAATACTCTACCCTCGAAAACTGTTGCGATCCCCTATACTTGCGGGTTATCACTAATCCCTTGAGGATCTTGTTACTCTTGGGTGTTTGAGCACCCTAGATGGTTGAGGTCACCGTGGAGCCATAGTCCATTCTGGTGAAGCTTCGTGGTGTCATTGGGAGCCTCCAATTAAGTTGTGGAGATTGCCCCAACCTTGTTTGTAAAGGTTCGGTCGCCACCTCTAAGGGCACCAATAGTGGAATCACGGCATCTCGCATTGTGTGAGGGCGTGAGGAGAATACCGTGGCCCTAGTGGCTTCTTGGGGAGCATTGTGCCTCCACACCGCTCTAATGGAAACGTACTCCCCTCAAAAGGAAGGAACTTCGGTAACACATCCTCGTCCCCATCGGTTCCACTTTTGGTTATCTCTCACCTTTACTTGTACAAGCTATATTGTGTTATATCTGTTGCTTGCTTGTGTGCTTATTGTTGTTGCATCATATAGGTTGCTCACCTAGTTGCATATCTAGACAACCTACTTTGATGCAAAGTTTAATTTGGTAAAGAAAAGCTAAAAAGTGTTAGTTGCCTATTCACCCCCCTCTAGTCAACTATATCGATCCTTTCACATCTACACTGCAAGAACCGTACCAAACTGATCAAGGTTGCCGAATTGTACTCTCGGCTCAATAGTTTCGAGAACATGCTCACCATGTTTGAATGCGACACTTTCTCCCACTCCTATGAAAACGTCGCTACTCATGAAGGTCGCGATGGAGACGAAGATGACAACCATGGTAACGGAGGCCATGAAAAGGAGGTCGGAATATTGCAAGCGGCAACAACAATGAACTTCCCGACATTGTCAACCAAATCTGCCAGAAGCCAAACTATACCATCATGGAGTGCTACCACCGCTTCGACTCCTTCACTAAGAATGAGAAGAGTGTAGGGACTTCCACGACTTCATCCTACGGGGTGGACATGGATTGGTACCTTGATACAGGGGCTATCGATCACATCACGAGTGAACTTGACAAGTCGACAGTCTGCAACAAGTACAACGACCATGATCAAGTGCACAAAGTCAATGGAGAAGGTAGAAGTATTGGTGTCAAAACCGGCGGATCTCGGGTAGGGGGTCCCGAACTGTGCGTCTAAGGCTAATGGTAACAGGAGACTGGGGACACGATGTTTACCCAGGTTCGGGCCCTCTCGATGGAGGTAATACCCTACTTCCTGCTTGATTGATCTTGATGATATGAGTATTACAAGAGTTGATCTACCACGAGATCAGAGAGGCTAAACCCTAGAAGCTAGCCTATGGTATGATTGTTGATGATAATGATGATGAGTCCTACGGACTAAACCCTCTGGTTTATATAGACACTGGAGGGGGCTAGGGTTACACAGAGTCGGTTTACAGAGGAGGAGATCTACATCCGGATCGCCAAGCTTGCCTTCCACGCCAAGGAGAGTCCCATCCGGACACGGGACGAAATCTTCTATCTTGTATCTTCATAGTCCAACAGTCCGTCCAAAGCACTAGTCCGCCGTCCGGATACCCACTTATCCAGGACTCCCTCAGTAGCCCCTGAACCAGGCTTCAATGACAATGAGTCCGGCGCGTAGATTGTCTTCGGCATTGCGAGGCGGGTTCCATCTCCGAATACTCCAAAATAAATTCCGAACACAAGGACCGTGTCCGGCTCTGCAAGATATTCCTTCCACATACCACCGTAGAGAGAATAATAATCATCCATGAATCCAATCTTCTGACAATTCTTCGAAGAGTGACATAACGCCACAGTCCGGTTTTTATTAGAACCGTTCTTACAACTTTCTACCGCACACACCACGAGGCGGTTTCTTTGGCAAGTCCTGTCAGAGCAGAGATCATGTTCCCCTTATTGCGGGATTCTCATCAATACGGGTATGTGTAACCCAACCAGCGCCATTAATCGAGGCGCCTGGAAAATAAGAGTTTTCGAGAGGTAAGTGGGGAGGCGCACATTCACATCGCCTTTATAAAGGGGCAGAAATCTCCCATTTTCACCCACACCTTCTTCTTCCTTCGCTCATCCATTCTCTCACCCTCGAGCCCTAGCGCCCAAGTTCTCACCTTCTCCGTAAGACCGCAGCATGTCCGGAGCGGGCGAAAAGTGGATGGCCTCCTCTGTTACAGAGGAGAACATTACCAAGCTTCGGGAAGCCAGATACCTGGCCGCTAACATCGCGCACAGGCTTCCAACAGAGGGACAGATTACCCCTGCGCTGAAGTCTCAGGAGAGAGTGGTATTTATCCCTCACTTTGTCCGTGGACAAGGGTTCCCACTCCACCCTTTCGTCCGCGGGCTCATGTACTACTACGGGCTAGATTTTCATGATCTGGCCCCGAATTTCGTCCTCAACATCTCGGCGTTCATCGTCGTGTGCTAGGCCTTCCTCCGCATCAAGCCTCACTTTGGCCTGTGGCTGAAAACCTTCTGCGTGAAGCCGAAGATCATGAGCGGCCAACAGGCGGAGTGCAGAGGTGCCATGGTGGGCAAAATGCCCAATGTTATATGGCTCGAGGGCTCCTTCGTGGAGTCCATAAAGGGGTGGCAATCAGGGTGGGTCTACATCACCGAGCCCCACGACGCCAACTGGGTGGCGGCCCCCAAATTTAGATCCGGAATCCCCACGCGGCTCACCTCTTGGGAGAAGAAGGGTCTGGCCTGGGGCGAACCCACGGAGCTGACCGGACTTGAGACCTGCCTCAGGAGTATGAGGGACAAGAAGCTCAAGCTTGTCAACATGGTCCAGGTCATGCTCATTCACCGGATTCTCCCGTGTCAAAGACGGGCGTTTGATATGTGGGAGTTCGACCCGGCCGAACACCAGATGCTGCTAGAGCTCTTCGGCACAACGCACAAAGAAATCTGGAAGGTTCTGTTCAAGACCGGCGAAGTCCCTCCTCCCCTTTCCAAGGACCGGGGGCTCAGCGCAACGCGCATTGCCAGTCCGGTAAGTCCCTTGACTATTTACGAGACGTTCCCTTAGTACATTCGGGGGAGGATTTTTAAGTCACCTTACTGACCAAATAGGAGTGGGCGGAGACGGCTGAGCGGATCGACTGTCCAGCTCCATTGCCTGAGGACCCAGTAAGCGCACTCCTGGCGGAGATGTTGCTTCCGGCGCCTTACAAGGTGCCGGAGAAAAAGGCCGAAAAGAAGGCCACAGGGACCCGAAAGGGTCTTTGGCACGAGGCTGCACCCGACGCCTCGCCAGAAGAGGACGAGGCGCACTCCTCCCATGAAGGGGAGGAGAGAAAAAAGAAGAAGGCCGCCTCAACTGAGGGGGGCGAAGGGTCCAAGAAGGTGGCCGCGGGGACCAGAAAAGGTCACCGGCTCAGGGCCGTGATAGATTCGTCATCTGAAGACGACAAGGAAGATTCTCCCCTCGAAGATGGGGGAGAACATGAAGAAATTCCTCCTCCCTGCACTAGGGAGGAGAAGAAAAGGAAGGCCACCTCGTCGGGGGAGGCCGGGATGCCGAAGAAGGGCAAGGCGTCCCTTCCAGATCAATCCACTACCGCCGCTTTTAGTGGCGAGGAGTGGCTGCCCAGGGGCAAACCCTGGGCGAGGTCGTAAGTATCCGCATTCCATAATATTTTCTGTACGACTTTTGACCTCATGGTTTGTAATGACGCCGAACATGTATATGCAGTCTGGCCGGGTCCGATCTCGAGGAGTCCTCTTCGGAGGAGTCTCTGAATGAGTCGGAGATGAATTCGCTCCCGACGGCGACCTCTCCACGACCCGCGAACGACACCGAGGTGTTTTCCCGGAGGATGCCCGAGCAGGGGGCGACGGTTCCGGAGACGCCCCAAGGCAAAATCTCAGGCGCCGGACACATGGGGGATGAGAACCCCATGGGTTATGCTGACGGGAGCCACAGTAAGTCTGGCTCTCGGCCGGTTACTGCACCGGAGCCTACAAAGGTTCCGGATTCCGGTAAGCAGTCCCTCGGGAAGGAGGGCGAGCCTGCCGTGCCGATGACCTCCACCCAGCCGGAGGCATCGGATAATTTGTTGGAAGTGCTTCGAGGCGCTTCCATCAAGGATGAACAACGTACACTTATGGGTACGGTGATTGAGAAGGTGCGGTCCGCCAAGAGCGGATTGACCGAAGCCTGCACCAGCCTGCTAACAGGCTTTGAGGTAAAGAAAGTGTGAGGAAATATCACCCGATAGATAGTAGCCCCTGATGCTCTAGTTGGTGTTCGGAAAGAAAAGTCAAACAGAGGGTCAACTAAAAAACCGCAGGAAGCTAATAGTATTTATATGTATGAATCAAACAGGCACTGCTGCTGACCGCCGCTGCGTGCACGGCCGAGGTTGCTGGACTCAAGCGCGAACTGGGGCAGGCCGAAGAAGAGCTCGGCCTCGTGAAGAAGCAGCTCGAGGCGAACAAAGGTGAGAAAAACCTCGTCCATATGTCGTATAGAGGATAAAAAGTTGGTGATGCTAAGAAAAAGCATCATGGCTTTTGATGGGGACCGCGACCGAAGTGGCGGCCCTGAAGGAAGCGTTGTCCGCGGCCGAAGCCAAGGCAAATACTGAGCGCACCGAGCGAGAGAAGCAAGATGCTCGGGTGGGAGAGGTACAGCAGGAGCTCCAGGAGCTCGGCCAGAAGTTCGGCTCCCTGGAGCATGACTACAAGACGCAAGCATCTGAGCTTGCAAAGGCCCTCCAGAGCATGGCCAACGCGAAGGCCGAAGCCCAAAAGGCCCTCCAGGAAATCCAGGCGGCCAAGAAGATAGCGGAGGGTAAGGCATTCTTTATGCAAAGCAAGCATGTGGAGGAGTCATTTCTTTTACTTACATGAATCTGGAGCTCTCTAGGGCATTCGCAGATCTGCCACGCAGCATACAGATGTTGCGGAGTTCTACCACGCTGAAGAGGAGAGCTCTACGGAGAAGTTGTTCTGGTCCCAATATACTGGGGCCGAACACCCAATGCCTCTGAGTGACCAACTGAAGCAGCTGATCGAACTCCACAATGCGGCCGAACAGGCCATGGGGGACCTCATAGTCCGGATGTGGCCTAGCGAGCCCCTGCCCGGCAGCTACTTTGGCCTGGTGAAGCGGATGGTGCATGCCTGTCCACGGTTAGAAGTTATCAAGCAGTCCGCATGTATTGAGGGTACCCAACGGGCCTTTGCCCGCGTGAAGGTGCATTGGGGCAAGCTGGATGCTGAGAAGCTCGTGAAGGATGGACCCCCGGAGGTCAAGGAGCATCGCTGCCCCGAGAAATATTATGATGGCGTTATGAAAGGCGCTCGTCTTGTGGCAAATGAATGTCCTAAGAACATAATTTTTGAGTGAATGTACTCATGTCGTCCGTGAAATATGAGAACGGGTTTATTTGTGATATGCAACACTTTGCTTGATTTAAAATATTACCTTCTCTGTGATCGTTTATCAAAATCTGAAAGTAGGCCAGTCATCGGCTTCCGCCCCCTTGTAACTAGTACTGGGGTGTTCGTGGAAACCCAAACACTCTTTATCCAAAGTTTTGGTCCTTTAAGGAGGTGTTTGGCGCAGCGAACAAGGCAATTGAACTATTCGGCTTTATAACTCTCACTTGACCATAGAAGTCTAGAATTTTAAATTTTGGTGAAGCCCCTAGTATTTCAAAAGCTGAATTGGGGCGCTATACACGCCTAAATCGGACGAAGTCGATTCCTCGCCTTAAGCGAAAAAAATCTTTAGGGATTTTGGTACCTCGCGAATAGTGACCAGCTCTCGCCGCATCATGACGGTCAGTTTTCGGCTTTCTCTACTGAGGTGCTCGTCCAGAAGAACCGGGACACAATCGCAGTAGTTCTCCATGTGCTACCTTAGCCGATATAACGGAACATAAGGTACCAAAACAAGGGATCCGGGCTAACCCAACTATTGACCCAAGACATGATTCGGAGCTGATGCATATAATGCTATAAGTATGGGGTGCCGCACTATTGAAAGTGTTCGGACTTTCCTTGCCATAGTATGGGGCTCGATAAGAAGCCCCTGGCAAAAATGACCGTACCAAAACGTACGAATGCAATATAGAATAAATATGCAACAGAAAATATGAGGATAGTAATAAGAAGCTGACGCTACGTACTACTTCCAATTTATTTGGACAATACGACAAGACGTAGGTGTACAATTATTGCATTAAGCAGAAAAAAATAGGACTATTTGACATATCCTATCCAAGGGCAGGCTACATGCGGGTATGTAAGAACAGGTATAACGATCATTGAAGAAGACCACCTGAGTATTCCCTTGTGTGCAAAAGCCTCTTGTCTCCTTGGTGCCCCTCCATAATGAGTCCGGTTATCCGATCTCTTTTGAAGGGGCTGCCCGAAAGTGGGGTCCTGAAAAGGGAAAAAAGGTATGCGAGCCTCCTGGCGGCTGAACCGCACTCTGGCCGCATTGTCATCTCGCCTCCACCTATGCCCATGGTATTTTGAGCGTGTAATTGTGCACGCGTGGTACAAACGCCGCTTGAATGGGGCTGGGGTGGAGGCCGGATTGCTAATCGAGCTCCTGGCATGCCTGACTGTCCTGTTGCGGGGTACTCTGGACTCGCTTGACGGTGTTCGGAGATGTCATTGCTGGATTGGCTGTTTGTCGGAGGAGGCTGCTTTGTACTTCTGCCGCGAGGACTGCAGTATGTTCTTCTGTACGGAGGGAGTGGTATGTATTTCCATTAACAGTTATGACCCCACGAGGTCCTGGCATCTTGAGCTTGAGGTATGCATAGTGCGGTACCACGTTGAAACGAGCGAACGCGGTTTGTCCAAGTAGTGTGTGATAGCCACTACGGAAAGGGATGATATCAAAGATTAACTCCTCGCTTCGGAAGTTATCCGGAGATCCAAAGACCACTTCCAGTGTTATTGAGCCCGTGCATCGGGCCTCTACCCCTGGAATTACACCTTTGAAGGTGGTTTTGGTGGGTTTGATCCGTGACGGATCGATGCCCATTTTGCGCACTGTATCCTGGTAAAGCAGGTTCAGGCTGCTGCCACCGTCCATGAGGACTCGTGTGAGGTGGAATCCGTCGATGATTGGGTCAAGGACCAATGCGGCTGAGGCGCCATGACGGATGCTGGTGGGATGGTCCCTATGATCAAAGGTGATTGGGCAGGATGACCATGGGTTGAATTTCGGGGCAATGGGCTCCATCGCATAGACGTCCCTGAGTGCACGCTTTCGCTCCCGTTTGGGGATGTGAGTGGCATAGATCATGTTCACCATTTTTACCTGGGGGGATTTCTTCTGCCCTCCAGTGTTCGGACGCCAGGGTTCCTCGTTGTCATCAATATGCATCCCCTTGTCCTTGTTCTTGGCGTTTATCTTGCCAGCCTGTTTGAACACCCAGAAATCTCTGTTAGTGTGATTGGCTGGTTTATCGAGGGTGCCAAGAATCTGGCACGAGCGGTCGAGTATGCGGTCCAGATTGGACGATCCCAGATTGTTTCTTTTGAATGGCTTCTTCCGCTGACCGGGTTTGGAGTTGCTTAATTTGGCATTGACTGTCGTATCCTCCGCATTGTCGCCATTATTTCGACGCTTGTGTCTGTTGCGCCGTGGCTTTCCATTACTGTCAAGGATGTCTGACGTTCCAGGGTTTCCAGGCACGGTGTTGCTGCGAGCCAGCCAACTGTCCTCACCCGCGCAAAAGCGGGTCATTAGTGTCGTGAGGGCCACCATGGTCTTCGGTTTTCTTGGCCGAGGTGTTGGGCAAGCCACTCGTTATGGATATTATGCTTAAAGGCCGCCAGGGCCTCAGCGTCCGGACAGTCGACAATTTGGTTCTTTTTAGTGAGAAACCGAGTCCAGAATTTCTTGGCTGACTCTCCGGGCTATTGGGTAATGTGACTTAAGTAATCAGCATTCGGTGGTTGCACATAGGTGCCTTGGAAGTTATCGAGGAATGCGTCCTCTAGATTTTCCCAACTACCAATGGAGTTTGCTGGCAGGCTATTCAGCCAGTGTCTAGCTGGCCCTTTAAGCTTAAGTGGGAGATACTTGATGGCATGTAGGTCATCACCGCGGGCCATGTGAATGTGGAGAAGAAAATCCTCGATCCACACCGCGGGGTCTGTTGTGCCATCGTATGACTTGATGTTGACACGTTTAAACCCTTCTGGGAATTCATGTTCCATTACTTCATCAGGGAAGCAAAGGGGGTGTGCGGCGCCTCTTTGCCGGGCTATGTCGCGGCGTATTCCGATTGGGTCTGGTCGGTAATGTCCAGCCTGGCCGGACTTATCAGTATTGTATCCGGCATGACGATCGGTGTCATGAGTTGTGGCACGCCCCCGTGATCCGTAAATCGATCTTGGTTATCCTACGTTGTTTTCCAATATGTCTCGCAGGTCCTGCGTATTCCCCCGGGCCATGGTGAACTGGCGTGGGGGAGCGGGCTGGTGTCCGGTCTGATAGCCTGTTTCATCCCGGCCACGAGGTGGCAGGTTAGCCTCATCTTGTGCTGGAAGTTTAGGCTCTTCGGCCTCTTCTTCTAGTGGTTTATGCTTTGGGTATCCCCTGCTCGGAGGCTCGAGTCCGTATTCCTCGGCCGCCAGGACTTCGGTCCATCTGTCTGCGAGCAGGTCTTGGTCAGCTTGGAGCTGCCGCTGCTTCTTCTTCAGGCTTCTTGCAGTGGCTATAAGCCTACGCTTGAAGCGCTCCTGCTCTATGGGGTCCTCTGGTACGCCGAATTCGTCGTCACCGAGGCTCACCTCGTCTTCGGAGGGAGGCATATAGTTATCGTCCTCCAAGTATCCGTCTGTCGCCTGTTCATCTGGGCTAGCCAGCCCGTGTTCCTGTTCAGCTTGCTCGAAGGTGGGTTGATCAGGATCGTATTCCTCTTCGGCACCATCTGGCTTTTCTTCTCCAGTACTGGTATTGTTGTGGCGAGGCTTGGAGCGGCGCCGATGACGCCCGTGTTTTCCTTTCTTCCCCGAGGGGTTTTCTCCCGTTGCCTCATCGCCAATTGTTTCTTTGGGAGTATCCACCATATATATATCATATGAGGAGGTGGCAGTCCAGCACCCTGTAGGCGGTGGTTCCTGTTCTGCTCCCGCATCGTCATCTATACCGTCGATGTCTTCAGAGTCGAAGTTAAGCACGTCGGTCAAGTCATCGACCGTGGCTATTAAGTGGGTGGTGGGTGGGAAATGAATTTCTTCATCGCCAGCTTCCCACTCGAGTCGGACATAGTTCGGCCAGGAGTCTCCTGACAGGGAGATAGACCTTAAAGAATCTAGCACGTCTCAGAAGGGTGAGTGCTGAAAGATATCCGCGGCGGTGAACTCCATGACTGGAGCCCGGTTAGATTCAATGGGCACGGACGCGCGCGGCCCGGAACATACGACCGGAGGTGAGTCCAGGGGTTCAGAGACACAGATCCCTTTAGGAGAGGAGTCTATGTTCGGCTCCAACGCCGAGGAGTGTGCTGCCTCCAGGGCAGGGTCCATCCACCCGTCCTTGGAAGTCATGACCCGCTCTGGAGCGAAGTCCGGAGCGGTAGCAGGTGCGATGTTCCGAATACTGTCAGACTGCCGATCTAGGTCGTGCACGTCGCGATTGTTCGGCGCTCCTTTCACAGGCCCAAATCCGTCGAAGATCAAGTCTCCGCGGATGTCAGCGGTGTAGTTTAGGTTTCCAAACCTGACATGACGGCCGGGGGCGTAGCTATCGATCTGCTCCAGATGGCCAAGCGAATGTGAAGCCGCCGAACACGAAGATCTGTCCGGGGAGAAAAGTCTCACCCATGACAGCGTGGTTGAAGGATGGAGGAGCCATCTAGCCTTGTAGCAATGACACAGAGGAACTCTCAATGAAAGCACCAATGTCGGTGTCAAAACCAACGGATCTCAGGTAGGGGGTCCCGAACTGTGCGTCTAAGGCCAATGGTATCAGGAGACTGGGGACACGATGTTTACCCAGGTTCGGGCCCTCTCGATGGAGGTAATACCCTACTTCCTGCTTGTTTGATCTTGATGATATGAGTATTACAAGAGTTGATCTACCACGAGATCAAAGAGGCTAAACCCTAGAAGCTAGCCTGTGGCATGATTGTTGATGATAATGATGATGAGTCCTACGGAGTAAACCCTCCGGTTTGTATAGACACTGGAGGGGGCTAGGGTTACACAGTGATGCGGGACGCCTCGGAAACGATCTTTCACGGTGCCAAAGAACTCACAAGGAGCAGCAACAAACTCACTCGATACTTGTTTGAACAAACTTTGTTTCTCTCAAGTGGCAAAAACAAGAGGCAACACTCTCAGATAAATTGCAGCGGATAACTAGCTGGGTTTACAAGGATGCAACCCAAACCATGAAACTTGTGAACCTATAAAGAATCACAAGAGGGAACCACAAGGATCCTATATGAATTGAGGACAGGCCCTCCAATCCACACACATGAGCTAACAGTCAACAATACTAGTGCTCACAGCACAACACAACCTCACCGGCTGTCTACAAACATAAACTCAGAAATCTCCTCCCCTCACATGGAACAACTGGGGAGTATTTATACTAGAAGCACCCACTAGTTAGGTGTGAAAACAACTCAAAAAGAAGGGTAAATTCGTGAGCCCCAAGCTGTAGCAGGAGCAAACTTGTTGAGCCTCACGCTGTAATAAATTCCTGAATAGCTTGCATGGAAACTTGCACAACTTTTGACTCAAGACCTCAAATGTGTCACGCCCAATATGCGATACTATCCTAAAGAGACTCGAAGGTCCCACCAAGGATAGAACCGCATATTGAAACGCTTTTGCAAGGTGGGTATCATTACATCAACATTACATAATAGATGGGGATACATCCAAAAGGCATACAATGCCACACGAATACAACATCATCTTACATAAGATCAACATCCGAATACGGATGAAACACAAATAGAAACTCAAACGACATCCACCTTGCTAGCCCAGGATGCCGACCTGGAACCAATCCCCTGATTGAAGAAGAAGCAGAAGAAGAACTCCAAACAAGCAAACATCACTCTCACGTCAAGATCATCATATAACATGTACCTGCAACTCTTGTTGTAGTAAACTGTGAGCCACAAGGACCCAGCAATCCCATTACCATGGGCATCAAGCTAGCAAAGCTTGAAGGGGTAAGGAATGGATAAGTGGTGAGGTTGCAGCAGCGACTAAGCATATATGGTGGCTAACATACGCAAATAAGAGCGAGAAGAGAGCAAACGGAATGGTCGTGAAGCTAGCAATGATCAAGAAGTGATCCTGAACTCCTACTTACGTCAAATAACTCAAAACCGTGTTCACTTCCCAGACTCCGCCGAAAAGAGACCATCACGGCTATACACACGGTTGATGCGTTTTAATTCGAGTCTGGTGTCAAGTTATCTACAACCGGACATTAACAAATTCCCATCTGCCACATAACCGCGGGCACGACTCTCGAAAGTTTATACCCTGCACGGCTGTCCCAACTTATCCCATCACAAGCTCTCACGGTCAACGAAGGATACCTTCTCCCAAGAAGACCCGATCAGTCTCGGAATCCCGGTTTACAAGACATTTCGACAATGGTAAAACAAGACCAGCAAGACCGCCCGATGCGCCGACATCCCGATAGGAGCTGCACATATCTCGTTCCCAGGGCAACACCGGATGAGCAATCCGTACAACTAAAACCAGACCTCAAGTTTCCCTGAGGGGGCGCTGCAAAGGGCTCTAGTTCGGACCAGCACTTAGAGAAGCACTGGCCCGGGGGGGCTAAAATAAAGATGACCCTCGAGAGAGCGACTCCCAAGGGAAAAGTAGGTGGTGGTGAGGCAAATGGTAAAACCAAGGTTGGGCCTTGCTGGAGGAGTTTTATTCAAAGCAAACTGTCAAGGGGGTCCCATAAATCACCCAACCGCGTTAGGGACGCAAAATCCAGGAACATAATACCGATATGACGGAAACTAGGGTGGCAAGAGTGGAACAAAACATCAGGCATAAGACCGGGTCTTCCACCCTTTACCAAGTATATAGATGCATTAATTAAATAAGATATATTGTGATATCCCAACATAATCCTGTCCACCATGGAGAAATCTTCAGCTTCACCTGCAACTAACAAAACTATAAGAGGGGCTGAGCAAAGCGGTAACATAGCCAAGCAACGGTTTGCAAGGAAGGGTGAAAAGGTTAGAGGCTGACATGGCAAATTGGGAGGCTTGAAGAACAAGTGATAGGTAGCACAGCATCGCGATAGAACAAAGCAACTAGCATAGCAATGATAGTAGTGAGATCCAGGGTAGCGGTCATCTTGCCTAAAATCCCGCAAGGAAGAAGAACGAGTCCATGAAGAAGTCAAACGAACGTAGTCGAACGAATCCTCACAACTCCGGAATGAAAACGAAGCTAACAAGAGAAGCAAACCGGAAAGAAGCAAACAACATGGTAAACAGACAAGCATAATCATGGCATGATGCACAATCAAGTATGATGCATGTCTGGTTTAATGAGGCATGGCATGGCAAAGTGCAACAAACAACACTATAAATTAAGTAGAGCTCAATATGCAACGAGTTGCACATTGACAAAACACCACATTCAAGTTACTTAGTTCGCTCTTGTTTATGTACCCAACAATATTAAATGTTATTCAATATGGCAAGGGGTGAAGCATAACAAAACTACCTATCTAGGCAAGTTTAAATGAGGCCGGAACAACAAACAACAATTCCAGAAAATCCTCATGTCCATATTTCAAATTTGGTACTGTTCTACCTATTACATAATTTTAGAGTTGTTAAACAGGAAAATAAAGTGCACCATGTTAAACTAGGCATTTTTCCACCCCATTTACATATAAAGTTTATTTAAAACCAAGCTACGGTTATTTAGTTATGAAATAAAGCATTTTAACATGGCAATTTGAGCAAATATAAACAAACAACATTTTAAACATTTTAAACATGGATGAAAGTTGGATATTATTAAACTACACAAAATTCTAAGCATTTTACATATATGAAGTTTTTACATATGATGCACTGTTAAAGAGTTATTATATGCATGATGTAAGAGGGTTTTTCTGTAAAACTGGCAGTCTCTGGATAAATGGTAAAATTCACAGCGCAGGAAAAAAATACACATGGGCTGAATCTGGAGCACTGTTGGGCTGAACAGAGAGGAGGGGTTGTGTGGGGAGCTCACCCATGGGCTTCGGCCCGGTTGGAAGCAAAGGCTGGAGGAGGCCGGTCCCTGGGCTGCTCCTGGCTGGATCGAACGCGGAGGTGGAGGGGACGAGATCAATGCACGGACGACCTGCTGGTGCTCGATCTGAACGAACAGGAGGGAGCACGCGCAGGGGAAGCAGAGCTCGACTGCGCTCGGTGCAGTTCGTGAAGACGATAGCGGCGCGGGACTTGGCGAAGGGCGGCGCAACAAGGGGCTTGGCGCGGTCGAGGACGACGGTCTCGGGTCAGGGGAAGCCCGGGAGGAGCTGGGCCTTGAGATTGGGACGAGGCAGGGGGTTGCGGGCGCGGTCCTCTGCTCGTCAGGAAGCAGAGCAGCGGTGGCGAGCTGGCTTGGCGGTTGGATGCAGGGCGACGACGAGGGTCCGGCAGGACGGCAGGAACGAAGCGGACGGGCGAATCCAGGCTTGGGACGGCCGGTCCGTGCTGGATCGAAGAAGGTGCGGCGGCGCAGCAGGGCTCGAGGGTCTCCCTGGTACAGAGAAGAGAGAGAGGAACTGAGAGAAGAGGGGGAGCACGGGAAGGAGGAAGGGTAGGAAGGAGGCCGCTGACCTACGGGGCGGGGAAGTCGATGTGGGAACGACGGGGATGGCTGCCGGCGGCTCGACGTGGAGGCGACCCGACGTCGCAGGTGACCCGGGCGGCGCGGCTCATCTCCATGGACGGACGGCCATGGCTGCTCTCCTGTCCAGAACAAGAGAGAGAGAGAGATGAGTCCGAGGGGGCCAGAGGAAGGGGAGAAGGGAGCCAGGGCGGCGCTCATCTGAGACGGCGAGGGTTGAGAAGGGGCTGGTCTCGGGAGGAGCTCGTCTCCCTGGTCGAAGAGGAGAGCGAAGACGAATTGGATCGAGGGGAGGCCTCGGGTGGAGTCTGGTTGGTGGGATTAGATCGGGGGGAAACGGTGGTTGGCCCGGGATGGATCTGGGAGGATCCCAAGGTGGGAGGCGAATGGGTGGATGGCTGGCGGCGGGGACGAGACTGATGGGACAAGCCTCCTAAAGATTAGGGTTGGACTAGTTTATATATAGCCTACAGATTAGATTAGGGACTAATCCGGTCCGTCCAATCGAAATCGAGCGGATGAGAAATAAATAGGTAGGGAGTCCAAATAAGAAAACGGAGATATTTTGTAGATGTTTGGGGATGATCTGGATCCATTCGTCATGACAGCCGGGTCGGGTCCGGGAGAAGTTTTCGGACTAGGCACGCGAGGGGTTGAGTATTGTGGAGAAAGAATAAGCGGCCAGACGAGAGGGACTCGAAAAACTTGGTTGGTCTCGGAACGGTCAACGAAGGCAAGGGATTTGATGAGCTCAGAAAAGAGAGAGGAGAGAGCGGTCTAGTTGATCTGAGAGAAGGTCAACCGAGACACGGAAGAAGCGGCAACTACGAGCAGATGCATGTTTTATGAAAACATGAGAATGCAATGCTCATGATGACATGATGAATGCAACAAGCAAAAAAAACACGGCAACAACGAAAAACATGGAAGCCGTCTGAAGCGTCGGTCTTGGGGCGTTACAACACTCCACCACTACAAGAGGATCTCGTCCCGAGATCTAGGATGGCACCGGAGAGAAGCGGAAGAGAAAGAGGTAAGACAAAGTTGCTTCTTCGAGAAACGAGTGAAACCATGAACCTTGAGAGGTTAAACAAATTGAAAGAAACAAAACAATGGAGATGACCAAGATTGCAAACAGTCCATTGGACAAGAGGAACAAGGAATATGATGAGAACCAAGAGCTTAGGGGACAAGGTAGATTTTGAAGCCACTCCGGTTAAAAATTAGCTGGACAAGGAATAAGAATAAAGAATTCGGGTAGCACTCCGGTTGAAAAGAGACGCGTGACTTGACAAGATGAAAAGAACTTGAAGAGATGACAAAACACTCCAGTTAAATGGATAAGCACGAAAAGAACATGATCCTCACAAAACGAGGTGATGGGTGAAGAGCACAACATCACAATGCCTTCGTAACGAAAGAATAGAAGTTAGACCGTTGGGATAAAGGGACAGAGAAGAAAATGACAACTTCTGCCACAAAAGAACTTGGAAAGCACCCTTCCAAGAAGGTTATAACGGAGTTGTTGGAAAACCAACAATGAAACGAATAAGCTTGTAGTGGGCTTATGGAAGACAAGTCAAAATTATGAGGTGGCAAACGGCCACTAACGAAAAACAATAGATTGCTTGAGAGCAACGAAGAGATGAAAACTTCTTTCATCGAGAGGATAGGAGGAAAACTTGGATCATTGATAAGCACCACAATAGCATCATTCCTTAGGGAAGGCTTTAGGTGAAATCTATACCAAGATAACCTCCAACAAAAGATTGATTGGTTGAAAAGATCTCTTGAATGAACAGAAAATGATGGATTTGGATATGTCAGTCTTGAAAACTTGTGAATCATGAAACATGAATGGAAATTATCAAGAATGACATATCACCATCTCAAAAGATAAGGTATAAAGAATTGCACTTCGAAATGCAAGAAGAAGAATACTTGAACTCCTTAGAAAAAAACATGTGTTGGGCACCATGTTTAATTTTGAGTATAGCTTGGCGGATCATAACTTCAAGAGAAATCTTGAAGAACAATTGAAGAATGAAAAGAATCCATGACGAACCGTCATGTAGAGCCTCCATGAAGAACTCCGGTAATAAAAGGATGATAAAAAGAAAGAGAAGTTGAAAACACAAGGTGAAGCCTTGCGATGATTTAGATGGAGCTTCGCGATGATAATGCGGAAAACTTGGAACTCCGGAAAAGAAAAGATGAAGCATCTCGAACCGAGAAATGTGACATGATGAATAACTCTGGAAAGAAGAAACTAGATCACTTGGATTTAACAATAATAAGAATTACGTTATGCGTATCCTTCACCAATTTAAATTGATGACAAGCAACGGATTTGGCATACTACTTATTCTTCTTGAGGGATTAAGGATAGAGATAGCGCAAACTTGAGAAGGTATTGATGGAACCACCGGTGGGATTTGGAAACAACAAATGAATTGATATGATAACAAAGGAAGTGAAATCTTGAATGAACCACCGTAAAAATTGAAAACGAACATAGAAAAGGCACAATTCACCGGGAAGAATTGGAAAACGAATTAAGATACTTGAGGGGATTTAAATACATGAGAACAAAGAGATCATGAACTGATTAGAGGGTATTTGAACGATTCACCGGTAAGATTTGGAGAACGATAACTACACGCTGAGAGTGAAGAATTATGACCTGATGGCCTTCAGAGGAAAGAAATGGAAACAACTCAAGAAATGCTCCGGATGGTAAGAAAAGAATTGTCACAATCGAAAACACTTATGAGAGGATGGCATCAAGCTTGAACTACGCATCTTTGGAAGAACGGGTAAGGATTTAAGAGGAACTCTTCTTCGGTCTTCAAAATCCGAGAATGACGACGATAAACACCACCATGAATTATTGAGACACTCTAGAATGAAAATTAGAAAGGTTGACCCAACGACGAAAGAATTTGAAAGATCTTGCAGAAATACATTTGACTGATGATAATTCATTCTTACATCAAATTCGAAAAGAATTTGGGAATGGCTCCGGGAAAATTAGAAGAGTCAGGTAAGATCCTGGGAAAAGACCTGTGGGTTAGGGCCCACTAAAAAGAAAACACCGTTGAACAATTTTAAAGAGAGGTTGCAGTGGTTGAATTAAATGGCTTGAATGAGATAACAACCTCGAAATAGCTTGAACGGATTGAGAATGGAAACTTGAATCTTCCGAGATATCTTCAACACTCCGGATATGAATTGGGAGAGGTGAATAAATAAGAGAGCCTTGGATAAGAAATTCACATGGGAAGATATGTGAAACAAAAGGAAGAGATATGATCAACATCGAAGCTTGAATTGAATCCACCGGAGAAGAATACGAGAATGAAGAATGATGAACTTGAAGCTCGTGAGCATCTTCACGAGGGATCACCGGATCAGAACATTGATTGAAAAGAGTGAAGAGACTTCACATGAATAAAAGGATACTTGATTAAGAAATCTGAGTCCTTGAAGAAAAAGGGTGGGAGGGCGGGAAAACAAAGACAACTTGGGATGGATGAAACAAACACCGGTGGAAAACTAATAATTGATCTTGCAAATACTGAAATGATCGGATCCATTTGAAGAGAAGCACACCGGTTGGAAAAGAGTTGACATGACAACCTCAGTGATCAAGAAGGATTAGTACTCCCATAGAAATATGAGAACACCGTTTATGAAAAGTATGGATTCAACATTTGACATTGAAGCAACTCGAATACCACAAATAAAACAAAACAAAGGATTTGGCTTGCAGAATAAGCCGGAACAAATACATATGATCGAGATTTCGTCTGAAATTTTCATGGTGGGGCCCACACGGGCTCGATCGTACAGCACCATCATGTACAAGGCAGTGCACATGACATACGAAGTGTCCCCGAACCAGCATAGCCAAGGGTTCTTTAAGACACAATGAGACCACTGTAAAAAGGTCCATGGATAGGCGGACCACTAGACGTCGAACCCCAATCTCATATCATGCATCTGTCGGAAAGATATTCTAGGAGCTACTTGAATTCCCATCTATAAAACTCCCGAAACTTTCTGGTTATGCAATCTGGTGTTGGGGATACAGGGGAAGCAATAAATATCTCACCCAAACTAACAATACGTACATCCAAGCTGTATCCATCCGTCAACACATAACCAAGAAACCTTCGGAAATCGTGTACCTCAACCTTCGAAAAGCATCTGTTATACAAGCTATGGCAATACTACCGAACTCCCCAGTACTGGGTGGCGTCGAGGTTATCTCACCAACAACTGCATAAAAGAGATTTTCGATGTCAGCAAAACTCAGGTATTCCAGAACTGCAACGATAAAATTATGACGACAACACCTCAGAGCTCAACTCCCCGGGACACTGCCACAACCCTTAAATGTCAGCAGGCACCAAGAACAATGTTCTCGTCACAAGAATATCGGAACGATCCCAAGATACCCGCGTGATCCTAAAAAAAATTGTGAAAAATTGAGGAGAGGAAAGACAAAACATCTACGTCAGGAGACCTCACCAGAGCGATGAAGGGACTAAGGAGTAAAAAGAAACCTACTCTCCGATATATATAATCCTAAGACTCAAAATAGTTTTCTTCTAGACTCAACACGGCCAACAATCAAGGGGGCTCCTATGGTCGGTCGAGGCTCTGATACCAACTTGTCACGCCCAATATGCGATACTATCCTAAAGAGACTCGAAGGTCCCACCAAGGATAGAACCGCATATTGAAACGCTTTTGCAAGGTGGATATCATTACATTGACATTACATAATAGATGGGGATACATCCAAAAGGCATACAATGCCACACGAATACAACATCATCTTACATAAGATCAACATCCGACTACGGATGAAACACAAATAGAAACTCAAATGACATCCACCCTGCTAGCCCAGGTTGCCGACCTGGAACCTATCCCCTGATCGAAGAAGAAGCAGAAGAAGAACTCCAAACAAGCAAACATCGCTCTCACGTCAAGATCATCATATAACTTGTACCTGCAACTGTTGTTGTAGTAAACTATGAGCCACGAGGACTCAGCAATCCCATTACCATGGGTATCAAGAGTAGCAAAGCTTAAAGGGGTAAGGAATGGATAAGTGGTGAGGTTGCAGCAGCGACTAAGCATATATGGTGGCTAACATACGCAAATAAGAGCGAGAAGAGAGAAAACAGAATGGTCGTGAAGCTAGCAATGATCAAGAAGTGATCCTGAACTCCTACTTACGTCAAACATAACTCAAAACCGTGTTCACTTCCCGGACTACGCTGAAAAGAGACCATCACGGCTACACACACGGTTGATGCGTTTTAATTCTAGTCTGGTGTCAAGTTATCTACAATCGGACATTAACAAATTCCCATCAGCCACATAACCGCGGGCACGACTCTCGAAAGTTTATACCCTGCAGGGGTGTCCCAACTTAGCCCATCACAAGCTCTCAGGGTCAACGAAGGATATTCCTTCTCCCAGGAAGACCCGATCAGTCTCGGAATCCCGGTTTACAAGACATTTTGACAATGGTAAAACAAGACCAGCAAGACCGCCCGATGCGCCGACATCCCGACAGGAGCTGCACATATCTCGTTCTCAGGGCAACACCGGATGAGCAATCCGTACAACTAAAACTAGACCTCAAGTTTCCCTGAGGGGGCGCTGCAAAGGGCTCTAGTTAGGACCAACACTTAGAGAATCACTGGCCCGGGGGGGCTAAAATAAAGATGACCCTCGAGAGAGCGACTCCCAAGGGAAAAGTAGGTGGTGGTGAGACAAATGGTAAAACCAAGGTTGGGCCTTGCTGGAGGAGTTTTATTCAAAGCGAACTGTCAAGGGGGTCCCATAAATCACCCAACCGCGTTAGGGACGCAAAATCCAGGAACATAATACCGATATGACGGAAACTAGGGTGGCAAGAGTGGAACAAAACACCAGGCATAAGACCGAGTCTTCCACCCTTTACCAAGTATATAGATGCATTAATTAAATGAGATATATTGTGATATCCCAACATAATCCTGTCCACCATGGAACAATCTTCAACTTCACCTGCAACTAACAACGCTATAAGAGGGGTTGAGCAAAGCGGTAACATAGCCAAGCAATGGTTTGCTAGGAAGGGTGAAAAGGTTAGAGGCTGACATGGCAAATTGGGAGGCTTGAAGAACAAGTGATAGGTAGCGCAGCATAGCAATAGAACGAAGCAACTAGCATAGCAATGATAGTAGTGAGATCCAGGGTAGCGGTCATCTTGCCTAAAATCCCGCAAGGAAGAAGAACGAGTCCATGAAGAAGTCAAACGAACGTAGTCGGACGAATCCTCACAACTCTGGAACGAAACCAAAGCTAACGAGAGAAGCAAACCGGAAAGAAGCAAACAACATGGTAAACAGACAAGCATAATCATGGCATGATGCACAATCAAGTATGATGCATGTCCGGTTTAATGAGGCATGGCATGGCAAAGTGCAACAAACAACACTACAAATTAAGTGGAGCTCAATATGCAACAAGTTGCATATTGACAAAACACCACATTCAAGTTACTTAGTTCGCTCTTGTTTATGTACCCAACAATATTAAATGTTATTCAACATGGCAAGGGGTGAAGCATAATAAAACTACCTATCTAGGCAAGTTTAAATGAGCCCGGAACAACAAACAACAATTCCAGAAAATCCACATGTCCATATTTCAAATTTGGTACTGTTCTGCCTATTACATAATTTTAGAGTTGTTAAACAGGAAAGTAAAGTGCACCATGTTAAACTAGGCATTTTTCCACCCCATTTACATATAAAGTTTATTTAAAACCGAGCTACGGTTATTTAGTTATGAAATAAAGCATTTTAACATGGCAATTTGAGCAAATTTAAACAAACAACATTTTAAACATTTTAAACATGGGTGAAAGTTGGATATTATTAAACTACACAAAATTCTAAGAATTTTACATATATGAAGTTTTTACATATGATGCACTGTTAAAGAGTTATTATATGCATGATGTAAGAGGGTTTTTCTGTAAAACTAGCAGTCTCTGGATAAATGGCAAAATTCACAGCACAGGAAAAAAATACACATGGGCTGAATCTGGAGCACTGTTGGGCTGAACAGAGAGGAGGGGCTGTGTGGGGAGCTCACCCATGGGCTTCGGACCGGTTCGAAGCAAAGGTTGGAGGAGGCCGGTCCCTGGGCTGCTCCTGGCTGGATCGAACGCGGAGGTGGAGGGGACGCGATCAACGCACGGATGACATGCTGCTGCTCGATCTGAACGAACAGGAGGGAGCGTGCGCAGGGGAAGCAGAGCTCGACTACGCTCGGCGTAGTTCGTGAAGACGACAGCGGTGCGGGACTTGGCGAAGGGCGGCGCGACAAGGGGCTTGGCGCGGTCGAGGACGACGGTCTCAGGTCAGGGGAAGCTCGGGAGGAGCTAGGCCTTGAGATTGGGACGAGGTAGGGGGTTGCGGGCGCGGTCCTCTGCTCGTCAGGAAGCAGAGCAGCGGAGGCGAGCTGGCTTGGCGGTTCGATGCAGGGCGACGACGAGGGTCTGGCAGGACGGCAGGAACGAAGCGGACGGGCGAATCCGGGCTTGGGACGGCCGGTCCGTGCTGGATCGAAGAAGGTGCAGCGACGCAGCAGGGCTCGAGCGGCTCCCTGGTACAGAGAAGAGAGAGAGGAAAGGAGAGAAGAGGGGGAGCACGGGAAGGAGGAAGGGCAGGGAGGAGGCCGGTGACCTGCGGGATGGGGAAGCCGATGCGGGAACGACGGGGATGGCTGCCGGCGGCTCGACGTGGAGGCGACCCAAGGTCGCAGGTGACCCAGGCGGCGCAGCTCATCTCCATGGACGGACGGCCATGGCTGCTCTCCTGTCCAAAACAAGAGAGAGAGATGAGTCCGAGGGGGGCCAGAGGGAGGGGAGAAGGGAGCCAGGGCGGCGCTCATCTAAGACGGCGAGGGTCGAGAAGGGGCTGGTCTCGGGAGGAGCTCGTCTCCCTTGTCGAAGAGGAGAGCGAAGACGAATTGGATCGAGGGGAGGCCTCGGGTGGAGTCTGGTTGGTGGGATTAGATCGGGGGGAAACGGTGGTTCGCCCGGGATGGATCTGGGAGGATCCCAAGGTGGGAGGCGAGTGGGTGGATGGCTGGCGGCGGGGACGAGACTGATGGGACAGCCGGGTCGGGTCCAGGAGAAGTTTTCGGACTAGGCATGCGAGGGGTTGAGTATTGTGGAGAAAGAATAAGCGACCAGACGAGAGGGACTCGAAAAACCTGGTTGGTCTCGGAACGGTCAACGAAGGCAAGGGGTTTTATGAGCTTAGAAAAGAGAGAGAAGAGAGCGGTCCGGTTGATCTAAGAGAAGGTTAACCGAGACACGGAAGAAGCGGCAACTACGAGCGGATGCAAGTTTTATGAAAACATGAGAATGCAATGCTCATGATGACATGATGAATGCAACAAGCATAAAAAACACACGGCAACAATGAAAAACATGGAAGCCGTCTGAAGTGTCGGTCTCGGGGCATTACAAAATGATGCATCATTTTTTTGAATGAAAGCTGACTTCTAAGACCATCTTTTCCAGCCTCTATAAAGTGCTAAAGACTTCCAGAATTAATTAGGTTTAGGTGGGAAGTTGCAGCTGGAAATCTGATGTGTCATTTCTCCCAAAATAGGCACAGGAAGCTTCCCAACTAAGATAATGGTTTTGCCCTTATCTTCCTTTGGATGCTCTAATGGTTCAGCATTTGTGCTAGCATTAACCTCACTCTTGGATGCCTTGGTCATGATCTGGTCCACATCATCCTCCCTTCCTTCAAACAAAACCGTCCTCGGTTTTGAGGTATTCTTTTTGGGCTTCTTCACTTGTGGGAATTGCTCAACCTTGAGTACTTGATCCACCATAGGTTCCAAGACATGGGTCACTCCTTGATGCATGAAAGAATACTTGTTAGACCTCCCATGGTGAGTAGCATCATGATCAAATTGCCACGGTCTTCCCAAAAGAAGATGACAAGCTCGCATTGGCACCACATCACATACCACTTTGTCCACATAACTTCCCACTGAAAATTGCACCCTCGCCCGATGTGTAATCTTCAGCTTACCAACACCATTCAACCACTTCACATAATATGGCTGGGGCTGCCTCCATGTTGACATCCCAAGAGCATGCACAAGATCACTACTAATGATGTTGTTGTAGCTGCCTCCATTGATGACCACCTTGCAGTTTTTGTCCTTGATCTTGCAAATGGATTGGAACACATTTTGTCGCTGGCCCTTCTCCATAATAGGAGCATCATCATGAGCCACTTTGCGAACCATGAGATTAACACCATCTCCTCCATCTGAACTCAGAGGTGCTCCGGTCTCAAAAGTACAATAATTTGCATCTTTCTTCTCAGGTTCAGATTTGTCACTTGAGTCATCGGTGACATATCCATCATTTGTGAGTAAAACCTTCTTCAGATTAGGACAATCCTTCTTGAAGTGACCTCTACCCTTGCATGTATGGCACTGAATATTACTAATGCGAGTGGCAGGAGTATTGGAAGATTCAACCTTTGATGCATTAGCTTCCTTTGTAGTCATTTTGTTGTGTGAGCGAAAATCTGCAGCGACACTTCCGTCTACTTCTCGCTGAGTTGAACCTCTCCAAGTGCTTGATGTATAGGTTTGGCTGCAATTTTGGCAACGCTTCAGCTGCTGCTCTACACGAATAGCTTGATGCACAAATTCTTGCAAATCTTGATATGTAACCATCTCTATCCTTTCTTGTACATCTTCATTTAGTCCATGAAAGAATCTTGACATTGTGGCCTCCTCTGGCTCATTCACCGCTGTCCTAATAATCAAAATCTCCATCTCTTTATAGTACTCATCAACACTAGAATTACCTTGGCACAACCGTTGGAGTCGATTGTACAAGGTTCTTGTGAAATGTTCAGGAACAAACCGTCTCCACAACAGATTTTTCATTTGCACCCATGTCTCCGGACGACCTCCAGCACGACACAATTGGTTCCACCAAATCAAAGCATATCCAGTAAACTCAATGGATGCATATCGTACCTTCTTCTCCTCCGTATAGCGGTGGCTATCAAAAATCTGATCCACACGCATCTCCCACTCCAAATAATCATCGGGCTCGGTTTTCCCATTGAACAATGGTATGATAAATTTGAATTTACCAATCCCATCATCTTCATGGTCACGATGAGCAGGACCATGACTCCTCCCATGCCAAAGCCTTCTTGGCCTTCTCCGCGATGATCATGATGAACACGTCGTGGTCGAGGCTCGTAGTAGTTTCAAGCATCATCGGAGTGGTCGCTCTAATGCTCTCCATGGTGGTCCTGCTGTATGGGGAGTTGTCGATGTCGACCCCGTGCTGCAAGCCCATCTCGTGGTGGTGACGGTGGCGCCCAAGTAGCACCTCGCTGGTCGTAGCGAGCACGCCAAGGTGGTGCAGCGTAGTAGCTATGAGCATCACCCGAGTAGACGTGGTTGTGCTCTCCATGCTCCTCCTCAAGGTGGCGTTGGCCCTGCTGTTCAGGGATTTGTCGATGTCGACCCAGCAAGCCTATCTCGACAGAGTTCCTCGGTGAGGGAGTCGATTCTCCGGCCAAGGTTGGTCTCCACGGCCGATATGCGCCTCTCAACCTTGTTCAACACATACTCTCGTGTATCCTCCAATGCCAACACATAGGCGGGCTGCAAGCTTGGATCATACACGGGAAGTGGCAGCTCCTCCTCCACGAGGTGCCTACCTCCATGCACACCATCAACACTGCTGGATCTCCTCGAATCCATGGAAGCTTCTCAAGAACAAAATCACCAAGAGAGAAAATAGCACCGCGAACAACCTAAAGCTCTGATGCCAAGATGATGCGGGACGCCTCGGAAATGATCTTTCACGGTGCCAAAGAACTCACAAGGAGCAGCAACAAACTCACTCGATACTTGTTTCAACAAACTTTATTTCTCTCAAGTGGCAAGAACAAGAGGCAACACTCTTAGATAAATTGCAGCGGATAACTAGCTGGGTTTACAAGGATCCAACCCAAACCATGAAACTTGTGAGCCTATGAAGAATCACAAGAGGGAACCACAGGGATCCTATATGAATTGAGGACAGGCCCTCCAATCCACACACACACACGAGCTAACACTCAACGATACTAGTGCTCATAGCACAACACAACCTCACCGGCTATCTACAAACATAAACTCAGAAATCTCCTCCCCTCACATGGAACAACTGGGGAGTATTTATACCAAAAGCACCCACTAGTTAGGTGTGAAAACAACTCAAAAAGAAGGGTAAATTCGTGAGCCCCAAGCTGTAGCAGGAGCAAACTTGTTGAGCCTCGCGCTGTAAGAAATTCCTGGACAGCTTGCATGGAAACTTGCACAACTTTTGACTCAAGACCTCAAATGATGCACTGTTTTTTTTGAATGAAAGCTGACTTCTAAGACCATCTTTTCCAGCCTATATAAAGTGCTAGAGACTTCCAGAATTAATTAGGTTTAGGTGGGAAGTTGCAGCTGGAAATCTGATGTGTCATTTCTCCCAAAATAGGCACCGGAAGCTTCCCAACTAAGATAATGGTTTTTCCCTTGTCTTCCTTTGGATGCTCTAATGGTTCAACATTTGTGCTAGCATTAACCTCACTCTTGGATGCCTTGGTCATGAGCTGGTCCACATCACACAGAGTCGGTTTACAGAGGAGGAGATCTACATCCGAATCGCCAAGCTTGCCTTCCACGCCAAGGAGAGTCCCATCCGGACACGGACCGAAATCTTCTATCTTGTATCTTCATAGTCCAACAGTCCAGCCAAAGCACATAGTCCGGTCGTCCAAATACCCCCTTATCTAGGACTCCCTCAAGAAGTTAGCCATATTGGTCAATCTATTGTCTGTACTCCTACTCGTGATCTTCATATTAAAGATATCTTGCATGTACCTAACACCACAAAGAACCTAATTTCTGCTCATCCTTATCCACTGATAATTATCCATTTCTTAAAGCTCACCCCCCAAATTCCTTTTTGTTAAGGAACATGAATGAGGAAAGCCCTTCTCCGCGGTAGATGTAGGAGTGGTCTCTATTTATCATCGGCTTGTTGAGTTCAAGAAGGCGGGTGTTTGGTGTCAATAAGCTATCTACTGTAAGGTGGTATAGCAGGCTAGGACATCCTTCATCCATCATAGTTCGTCATGTTCTTAGCCAAAATAACATTCCTTTTTCGAGTAGCGAGTTGAATAAATAGGGTGTTTGTGATGCTTGCTAAAAGAGTAAAAGTCCCTAGTTCGAATAATGTACCCAAGGTTCCTTTAGAGAAAAAATTCTCTGATGAACGGGGGCTAGTCGTGATTCTATCAATAGGAAAAGTTATTATGTGAGTTTCATTGACTACTGGAGTAAATTCACATGGATATATCTCCTTCAACATAGATCCAAAGTCTTTAAAATCTTTCATGAATTTCAAACTCCCAAGAGAGATTGTTTAATCGGAAAATTATCTCCATGCAAACAGATTGGGGTGGCGAGTATGAACGTCTAAATTCCTTTTTCGCAAAATTGGAGTTACACACCATGCCTATTACCTGGATGACCATCAACAGAATGGGTCGAAAGAAAGAAAACACCGTCATATTGTTGACGTTGGTCTCTCTCTTTTCGCACATGCTTCAATGCCTCTGAATTTTTGGGATGCGGCTTTTCTTGCGGCCTCATATTTGATCATTCACACCCCTAGCAAAGTGATAAATTTTGAAACTCCATTGGCACACTTATTTCATGAACAACCCAATTATCATTCTCTTCGAGTTTTTGGGCGTGTATGTTGGCCTAAACTTTGTCCATATAATTTTGGGAAACTAGAATCTCGGTCTAAATAATGTGTATCTCTTGGTTATAACAATCTCCACAGAGGCTTTAAGTCTTGATGTTGTTGTCGACCGTGAGTTGAAATAATTGTTCTAAAACCAAGGCAGCAAATAAAGAACATACAAGTAAAGGATTAAAAAAACTGTTATTTTTCCTAAGTGCAGCGAGGTTCGGTTCACGGTGAATAATGAATGTGCTAGTGCGGTAACATGAGGTTACCTATTCATATAATTTTACCTCTTCATTATCTGCATTCGGTATGGGAGTCACCATGGAATAGCCAAATTCTTCTTGTCAGAATTGAATGGCTCTATTGTTCTGCCTTCCATTACCATTTGCAATGGTCGGCTCAATAATCAAGGTCGTTAGAATGAACCAACGCCTTAAGTATCATGGGTTTTCTTTATCCTTATATTGTCTTCACTCCTCGTTGATACCAGCTCCTTGTTGTCCTCAACAATTGAGGTCGTTGGACCGGAACAACGCTAAACAATATGTGGTTACCTGTGTAGGTCTTTGGATCATGTTGTGTGGGCCATTAAATTAGACAACAAACATAACACTTATGACATATACACAAACTACTATTTAATCGTAGGAATAATCTCACAAATATCAACATATTGATTAGGCACAAATAAATATCACCACCCCCTATATCTCCCACGCCTTGGGAATTACTTACGCATGTGAGAAGGATGACAACCAAATGCAGAGATATGCAAAAAATAAACCATCTCAATAATATCATAGTTTGCCATAATAAGATGAATGTTTAAACTGATCTCAATTTCTGGATCAAGTACGAATAGATTTTACAAACCCTAGCCTTACAAACTGGAATCTATCTGTGTGGTGGTAGTGTGGTTGATGGAATGGAGGATCGTGTTGTGAAGCAAGTCGAAATAGATCTAAGTGAAGCTCTTCTCATCAGGATCTCTCTCCTCTATTCGTGGTCTGAGGGTGCTTTGTTGGTCTTCTCTCTATGTTGCCAACATGAAAGTTGATCTCTATACATGAGAGGGAGGCAACGACACATGGTACGAACTGTGGTACGAGCAGCTATGCTCGTACCACAAACCGCCTTCTCCTCTGGATGCGCCCGACGAAAATCTTTTCAATAGGAAAGTTGCTCATTTCCTCCTATATCATCCAACTATAGCTTGAAATTTTTCCAAAAGTAGTTGTACCTAAAAAAACAAGTAAGGAAACAAGGTTTCCCTATTTCTGGCAAATATGTTCAGTGAAAAGACATAAACTGGTGAAACTGTCATAAAATGGAGTCGTCGGGGTTATATTCAGTTGTTTGGTGTTTCTTCTATTGCGAAAATGCAAGAACTTAGGTGGGCATTCGAGATAAGATGTGAGTGATTGTTTGGCCAGCCTACACATGCATCTCTCTACTAAAAGCCATGGTAAACCTAGCATGGTTAATATGACCTACCATTGCGCAATATTGTAAGCTTGCTCCATACTTGTTCACAACATGGAATCCAACTAGTTTTAGATAAAAAAAGTGAAGCAACATACATAGTTACCGTATAGTGTACACATAGCTTTGAAATATTGCTCGTTCGGTTGTTGCATCTGTCACAAATCTAAGCATTACTAGCCACTCGATCAACTCAGTAGTGCACTCGATTCTATGATGTTATGTTTCTAGATGATTTCCCATCAGGAAAAAAATGAAATAGATGCAAGAGGGCAGCATTGTACATAAATATATGATAGTTTATTTGACTTGGAGACACAAGACAACAACTACCTAACTTAGACACCTGCGAGCTAAGTGTAGTGAGTAAACTCATAGAATATGATGAAACAATTATTTACTTTTGTACTTAGTTTGAATATATAATGTTGCGTGTTGCAAATAAAACATTTTTATATCCTATGTTACACCATCAATAATATGAGATTAGTGATACATTTACATTCTTTATAACGATACTCAAATATTTAGTGATATAATCTTATTTACGGAAGGCAAGTACAAAGATACAATTCCATGTAATTCTAAAGAAGTATATCCTAAATTTTGTTTCAAAAAATATATCTAAGAGACTATTGTCTGATAAAAAATATGATACGTCATTACCTTCTATTTTGCTACACTGGTGTGTAAAATATGTGCAATTGATTAGTGGTCATATTGGTTTAAGGTTGTGATAGTAAAGTTGCATGATAGCAAAAGGGGGGCACTTATCAGGCTAGAAACAATGAAGAAAACAATTATCTAGATATTAGTAACTTGCAATCATGATGAACATGATGTGATTCTTGAAATTGTTTGTCCCATTAAATAAACAAATTGTTTATTTTTTGTTTTACGGCCAATGAATTGGTATTAGATAATATCATCTATTTATGTGTATGCATATCTAATATATTTTTTAATATTTGTTATTTGAAATTTTATATTTTTTTCATGCGAGTTTTGGTTGTTTCTTGTACTTAAAAAATCACACACGACCTGGTGTAAACCAGTACCGTGTACGTGCATCTTTCATTGCTCTGCATGACTTTTTGCACCATCAGTGATGTATCTCTCATTAGAGATGAGATATCAATTTTTAATATGATGTTTGAGCCATTTTATTTAGAGGTCTTTGTATTAGTGAACAACACATATTGACAAAAAAATCGATGCAAGACGAGGTTCCAACCAAGGAACAATCTCGATATAAGATGGAGCGACATGACATCAGTTAGTGGAGCACCATAGAGTATGGTTACATGACCGGGCAAAGTGATTAGTTGGTGGTTGCGACATGTGTAATGTGATTTGAGTACATATCAGAGTGGTTTCGTAAGGGTGAACCCCTAGCATCTTCGTCGCACAAGACCTTGGAGTTGAAAATTTTAGAATAAAATATACGCAGATAGCATGTCGTTGTGATTCTTTTTGATGGGATCTAGTGGATAGTGGGATGAATATGCTTTAATCAGACTAATAAATATCTTATGTGGTGGCGTTGACAAAAGGAGAAAAAGAGATCGTTTGTGTGCACTTGGTGACTAAATTAACGTAAAACAAAGTTGGCTTGCATAAGTTGTAAAAAATGTGTTAAAACCAACTCGTTGTACAACCACAATTCTTTCTCAAGATAAATATGGAATCCAATTTTTTAACAAAGAAAAAATTGCATTATATTATGTATGTTCTTTAGGTAAGCTTCATCACTAATTGGTTTAGATATACCATTTGACGTAACATTTCTCTTTAAAAAAGTACCTTTTCACTAGAATTGGAATTTAAATATTACATTACTATTTTGAATATTGCACTTCCCATGTGTATACGTCTTTTGGCAACAATATCCTACCCTTCAAGACTTGGTATGGAGTCTAAATACCATAATGAGATTCATTTAAGTATTTTGTTACATGTCAACAATCACCAAGTACAAGCAACAACTTCATTTTTGAATTCATTCAACAGAATATGCATTCCCTTGAATCTGGATACCACCATGGCATTCATTTTAGTGTTTTTGTTCTACATGTCAACATACACCAAAAACAAGTAACACAATCTTGTTGAATTTATTGATCAAAACAAGCACCCCCCCCCCATCTCACAATACAAGTTAGTTTTAAACATTGGTATGGTATCAACCTGTCACTTTAACCTTAACTTTTCAAAAAAAACAGCTATTTAAAAAATCATGGTAAAAGATCTATTTCAGGATCAATCTAGTAATATCAATTGAATATTGTTCATAATGGATTCTTTCTATAATAGTTGTCAAACATACCTATATTTGTTATGCACATATTATATTATGGAATTTTTTTGCGAGAAACTTCTAATCTATTCATCTTCAATCATGGCAGTACAAAGAACAACAGAGGTAATAAAAATTACAACCAAGTCCGTGGACTACCTAGCGACAACTATATTATATTATGGATTAAAGGGGACAATATACGATTATAAAGTTAGACAAATAAATCAAGAATCAAATCATGGGCTTATTACAATTTGAAGGTGATTCACTCGAATGCACTTGCATCTCTCTTTGTAAGTCAAGGAAAAACTAGTATGGTTAACATTTTTTTTTGCGGGTGAGTATGGTTAATATATGCTCTAACCATTGGGCATGACATCCAATCAATCTTCAGATAGGATTCAAGCAATATACGGAAGGATGTTAACAAAAGAAATTATATTCACCGCAACTCCTTCCGAAGACTCAAGCTATAAATCCAAATTTTAAAAAGTGCCAATCTACTAGAGGAAATCTTATCTATCCGTCCTTAAAAGGTATGAAATCGAAACTACCATAAGGATATGAATATTTTGAAGAGAGTACAAACACATAATTTAATTTTGAGCTCATGTCATCAACATCTAAAACAGATACGGAGTATTATTTGTTTGATTTGAGCATGTGAGAGAAACAGACAAGCTTGTAAAGTCAACTGAAGGCCTCCACCCGGTCCAAACTAATCCCAACCGAGTGCACACACATATCTCTGTCTCCGTTATTGAGTGCTCACAGATGCACAGACAAATAGAAAACTGACCTTTTGGTTTTTTTTTCCTGGCGGTCTCCGTCTAGCGTTTAGTTTTCCTCCGGTGGCAACACCGTGAGGCCGATCCAGATTCTACCACCACGCCCAATCCTTCCCGTCGAGGTTCTCGGGCTGATCAAGGGGATAGCCTCACTATCTACCCAGCCTTGGTTCCTGCTTTGGGTTGTTAGGGCACGGCGGCGGAAGCACGAAGCTTTTTAGGGTTTGGCCATGGAGGCAAGTGGATCGCAATCATCAGCGGGGAGTGCGGCTCCGGGGGGAAAGCCGATCGGGGTCGAGGAGATGATCGGGAAACTGAATCTACAGGAGAGGGAGGAGGATGATCTGGATTTCGACGAGGAGTTCGTGGATGAGATTGAGGAGGCGGAGTTCATGGCGCTCGCAACGGTGCATATGGATAAGCCCTTCAGTAGGAGTTCTTTCTATGAGACAATGAGACTTGCATGGAGCTTAGCACAGGGAGTTAACTTTAAACCTCTGGGCGAAAACTTATTCTCCCTAACAGTGAATTGCATGGGAGATTGGAAGAGGGTGACAGAGGAAGGCCCTTGGCTGTTTCGAGACCATGGTGTGCTCATTGAGAAGTATGATGGTTACTCTAGATATGATGAAGTTGTGCTGGATAAACTTGCAGTCTGGATACAAATCGTGGATCTTCCTCCACTATACAGGAAGGAAAACATGGTGCGGTCGTTGGCAAAGAGAGTAGGAATTGTGGAGAAGATAATGCTAAACCCTAGATGGGGTGAGGGAAGGACTGTGAGGATTAAGGTTAAACTTCACATCCAAGAGCCCCTGATGCGATATGTGTCCATCACGAAGGATAAGAAGAAGGTACACTACTCAGTCCTGTACGAGAAGATGCCAGTATTCTGCTATGTGTGCGGTCATATGGGCCACACTTACCTTGAACATGGTAATGGGAAGCATGATCCGAGGACCATGGAGTTGTTGGGGAACGTTGCAGAAAATAAAAATTTTCCTACGGTTTCACCAAGATCCATCTATGAGTTCATCTAAGCAATGAGTGAAAGGGGAGATGCATCTACATACCACTTTGTAGATCGCGAGCAGAAGCGTTCAAAAGAACGGGGTTGAAGTAGTCGTTCTCGTCGTGATCCTATCACCAGAGATCCTAGCGCCGAACGGACGGCACCTCCGCGTTCAACACACATACGGTCAGCGTGACGTCTCCTCTGTATTGATCCAGCAAGGGGGAAGGAGAGGTTGATGATGATCCAGCAGCACGACGGCATGGTGGTGGATGCAGCAGAAATCCGGCAGGGCTTCGCCAAGCTGCTGCGGGAGGAGGACGAGGTGTAGCAGGGGGAGGGAGGCGCCAAGACTTGGGTGCGGCTGCCCTCCCCCCTGCCCTCCTTTATATAGGCCCCCAGGGGGGGCGCCGGCCCTGAGAGATCAATCTCCCAAGGGGGACGGCGGCCAAGGGGGGTGGAGTGCCCCCCAAGGCAAGTGGTGCGCCCCCCCCCCACCTAGGGTTTCCAACCCTAGGCGCAGGGGGGGCCAAGGGGGGCGCACCAGCCCACTAGGGGCTGGTTCCCCTCCCACTTCAGCCCACGGGGTCCTCCGGGATAGGTGGCCCCATCCGGTGGACCCCCGGGACCCTTCCGGTGGTCCCGGTACAATACCGGGTGACCCCGAAACTTTCCCGATGGCCGAAACAGCACTTCCTATATAGTTTTCTTTACCTCCGAACCATTCCGGAACTCCTTGTGACGTCCAGGATCTCATCTGGGACTCCGAACAACATTCGGTTTGCTGCATACTCATATTCATACAACCCTAGCGTCACCGAACCTTAAGTGTGTAGACCCTACGGGTTCGGGAGACATGCAGACATGACCAAGACGGCTCTCCGGTCAATAACCAACAGCGGGATCTGGATACCCATGTTGGCTCCCACATACTCCTCGATGATCTCATCGGATGAACCACGATGTCGACGGTTCAAGCAACCCCGTATACTATTCCCTTTGTCAGACGGTATGTTACTTGCCCGAGACTCGATCGTCGGTATCCCAATACCTCGTTCAGTCTCGTTACCGGCAAGTCACTTTACTCGTACCGTAATGCATGATCCCGTGACCAGACACTTGGTCACCTTGAGCTCATTATGATGATGCACTACCGAGTGGGCCCAGTGATACCTCTCCGTAACACGGAGTGACAAATCCCAGTCTCGATCCGTGTCAACCCAACAGACACTTTCGGAGATACCTGTAGTGCACCTTTATAGTCACCCAGTTACGTTGTGACGTTTGGTACACCCAAAGCACTCCTACGGTATCCGGGAGTTACACGATCTCATGGTCTAAGGAAGAGATACTTGACATTGGAAAAGCTCTAGCAAAACGAACTACACGATCTTGTGCTATGCTTAGGAATGGGTCTTGTCCATCACATCATTCTCCTAATGATGTGATCCCGTTGTCAACGACATCTAATGTCCATAGTCAGGAAACCATGACTATCTGTTGACCAACGAGCTAGTCAACTAGAGGCTTACTAGGGACGTATTGTGGTCTATGTATTCACACGTGTATTACGATTTCCGGATAATACAATTATAGCATGAATAAAAGACAATTATCATGAACAAGGAAATATAATAATAATCCTTTTAGTATTGCCTCTAGGGCATATTTCCAACAGTCTCCCACTTGCACTAGAGTCAATAATCTAGTTACATTGTGATGAATCGAACACCCATAGAGTTCTGGTGTTGATCATGTTTTGCTCGCGAGAGAGGTTTAGTCAACGGATCTGCGACATTCAGATCTGTATGTACTTTGCAAATATCTATGTCTCCATCTTGAACATTTTCACGGATGGAGTTGAAGCGACGCTTGATGTGCCTGGTCTTCTTGTGAAACCTGGGCTCCTTGGCAAGGGCAATAGCTCCAGTGTTGTCACAGAAGAGTTTGATCGGCCCCGACGCATTGGGTATGACTCCTAGGTCGGTGATGAACTCCTTCACCCAAATTTCTTCATGCGCTGCCTCCGAGGCTGCCATGTACTCCGCTTCACATGTGGATCCCGCCACGATGCTCTGCTTGCAGCTGCACCAGCTTACTGCTCCACCATTCAACATATACACGTATCCGGTTTGTGACTTAGAGTCATCCAGATCTGTGTCGAAGCTAGCGTCGACGTAACCCTTTACGACAAGCTCTTCATCACCTCCATAAACGAGAAACATGTCCTTTGTCCTTTTCGGGTACTTCAGGATATTCTTGACCGTTGTCCAGTGTTCCTTGCCGGGATTACTTTGGTATCTTCCTACCAAACTTACGGCAAGGTTTACATCAGGTCTGGTACACAGCATGGCATACATAATAGATCCTATGGCTGAAGCATAGGGGATGACACTCATCTCTTCTTTATCTTTTGCCGTGGTCGGGCATTGAGCCGAGCTCAATCTCACACCTTGCAGTACAGGCAAGAACCCTTTCTTGGACTGATCCATTTTGAACTTCTTCAAAATCTTATCAAGGTATGTGCTTTGTGAAAGACCTATGAGGCGTCTCGATCTATCCCTATAGATCTTGATGCCTAATATGTAAGCAGCTTCTCCAAGGTCCTTCATTGAAAAAACACTTATTCAAGTAGGCCTTAATGCTGTCCAAGAATTCTATATCATTTCCCATCAAAAGTATGTCATCCACATATAATATGAGAAATGCTACAGAGCTCCCACTCACTTTCTTGTAAACGCAGGCTTCTCCATAAGTCTGCATAAACCCAAACGCTTTGATCATCTCATCAAAGCGAATGTTCCAACTCCGAGATGCTTGCACCAGTCCATAAATGGATCGCTGGAGCTTGCATACTTTGTTAGCATTCTTAGGATCGACAAAACCCTCCGGCTGCATCATATACAGTTCTTCCTTAAGATGCCCGTTAAGGAATGCCGTTTTGACGTCCATCTGCCATATCTCATAATCATAGTATGCGGCAATTGCTAACATGATTCGTACGGACTTAAGCTTCGCTACGGGAGAGAAAGTCTCATCGTAGTCAATCCCTCGAACTTGCCGATAACCCTTAGAGACAAGTCAAGCTTTATAGATGGTGACATTACCATCCGCGTCCGTCTTCTTCTTAAAGATCCATTTGTTTTCTATCGCTCGCCGATCATCGGGCAAGTCAGTCAAAGTCCATACTTTGTTTTCATACATGGATTCTATCTCGGATTGCATGGCTTCTAGCCATTTGTTGGAATATGGGCCTGCCATCGCTTCTTCATAGTTCGAAGGTTCACCGTTGTCTAACAACATGATTTCCAGGACAGGGTTGCCATACCACTCTGGTATGGAACGTGTCCTTGTGGACCTACGAAGTTCAGTAGCAACTTGATCAGAAGTACCTTGATCATCATCATTAATTTCCTCTCCAGTCGGTGTAGGCACCACAGGAACGTTTTCCTGAGCTGCACTACTTTCCGGTTCAAGAGGTAGTACTTCATCGAGTTCTACTTTCCTCCCACTTACTCCTTTCGAGAGAAACTCTTTTTCCAGAAAGGATCCGTTCTTGGCGACAAAGATCTTGCCCTCGGATCTTAAGTAGAAGGTATACCCAATGGTTTCCTTAGGGTATCCTATGAAGACGCATTTTTTCGACTTGGGTTCGAGCTTTTCAGGTTGAAGTTTCTTGACATAAGCATCGCATCCCCAAACTTTTAGAAACGACAGCTTAGGTTTCTTCCCAAACCATAATTCATACGGTGTCGTCTCAATGGATTTAGACGGTGCCCTATTTAAAGTGAATGTAGCTGTCTCTAGAGCGTATCCCCAAAATGATAGCGGTAAATCGGTAAGAGACATCATAGATCGCACCATATCCAATAGAGTGCGATTACGACGTTCGGACACACCGTTACGCTGAGGTGTTCCAGGCGGCGTGAGTTGTGAAACGATTCCACATTTTCTTAAGTGTGTACCAAATTTGTGACTTAAATATTCTCCTCCATGATCCGATCGTAAGAATTTTATCTTTCGGTCACGTTGATTCTCTACTTCATTCTGAAATTCCTTGAACTTTTCAAAGGTCTCAGACTTGTGTTTCATCAAGTAGACATACCCATATCTACTCAAGTCATCAGTGAGAGTGAGAACATAACGATATCCTCCGCGAGCCTCAACGCTCATTGGACTACACACATCGGTATGTATGATTTCCAACAAGTTGGTTGCTCGCTCCATTGTTCCGGAGAACGGAGTCCTGGTCATTTTGCCCATGAGGCATGGTTCGCATGTGTCAAATGATTCATAATCGAGAGACTCTAAAAGTCCATCAGCATGGAGCTTCTTCATGCGCTTGACACCAATGTGACCAAGGCGGCAGTGCCACAAGTATGTGGGACTATCGTTATCAACTTTACATCTTTTGGTATTCACGCTATGAATATGTGTAACATTACGTTCGAGATTCATTAAGAATAAACCATTGACCATTGGGGCATGACCATAAAACATATCTCTCATATAAATAGAACAACCATTATTCTCGGATTTAAATGAGTAGCCATCTCGTATCAAACGAGATCCAGATACAATGTTCATGCTCAAACTTGGCACTAAATAACAATTATTGAGGTTTAAAACTAATCCCGTAGGTAAATGTAGAGGTAGCGTGCCGATGGCGATCACATCGACCTTGGAACCATTCCCGACGCGCATCGTCACCTCGTCCTTCGCCAGTCTCCGCTTATTCCGCAGCTCCTACTGTGAGTTACAAATGTGAGCAACGGCACCGGTATCAAATACCCAGGAGTTACTACGAGTACTGGTAAGGTACACATCAATTACATGTATATCAAATATACCTTTAGTGTTGCCGGCCTTCTTGTCCGCTAAGTATTTGGGGCAGTTCCGCTTCCAGTGACCCTTCCCCTTGCAATAAAAGCACTCAGTCTCAGGCTTGGGTCCATTCTTTGACTTCTTCCCGGCAACTGGCTTACCGGGCGCGGCAACATCTTTGCCGTCCTTCTTGAAGTTCTTCTTACCCTTGCCCTTCTTGAACTTAGTGGTCTTATTGACCATCAACACTTGATGTTCTTTCTTGATTTCAACCTCTGCTGACTTCAGCATTGAGAATACTTCAGGAATGGTCTTCACCATCCCCTGCATATTGTAGTTCAACACAAAGCTCTTGTAGCTCGGTGGGAGCGACTGAAGGATTCTGTCAATGACCGCCTCGTCCGGGAGGTTGATCTCCAGCTGGGACAGGCGGTTGTGCAACCCAGACATTTTGAGTATGTGCTCACTGACAGAACTATTTTTCTCCATCTTACAACTATAGAACTTGTCGGAGACTTCATATCTCTCGACCCGGGCATGAGCTTGGAAAACCATTTTCAGCTCCTCAAACATCTCATATGCTCCGTGCTTCTCAAAATGCTTTTGGAGCCCCGGTTCTAAGCTGTAAAGCATGCCGCACTGAACGAGGGAGTAATCATCAGCACGTGATTGCCAAGTGTTCATAACGTCTTGGTTCTCTGGGATGGGTGCTTCACCTAGCGGTGCATCTAGGACATAATCTTTCTTGGCTGCTATGAGGATGATCCTCAGGTTCCGGACCCAGTCCGAATAGTTGCTGCCATCATCTTTCAGCTTGGTTTTCTCTAGGAACGCGTTGAAGTTCATGTTGACATGAGCGTTGGCCATTTGATCTACAAGACATATTTTGCAAAAGTTTTTAGACTAAGTTCATGATAATTAAGTTCATCTAATCAAATTATTTAATGAACTCCCACTCAGATTAGACATCCCTCTAGTCATCTAAGTGTTACACGATCCGAGTCGACTAGGCCGTGTCCGATCATCACGTGAGACGGACTAGTCATCATCAGTGAACATCTCCATGTTGATCGTATCTTCCATACGACTCATGTTCGACCTTTCGGTCTCTATGTTCCGAGGCCATGTCTGTACATGCTAGGCTCGTCAAGTTAACCCTAAGTGTTCTGCATGTGTAAATCTGTCTTACACCCGTTGTATGTGAACGTAAGGATCTATCACACCCGATCATCACGTGGTGCTTCGAAACGACGAACTTTAGCAACGGTGCACAGTTAGGGGGAACACTTTCTTGAAATTATTATAAGGGATCATCTTATTTACTACCGCCGTTCTAAGTAAACAAGATGCATAAAACATAATAAACATCACATGCAATTATATAGTAGTGACATGATATGGCCAATATCATATAGCTCCTTCGATCTCCATCTTCGGGGCTCCATGATCATCTTCGTCACCGGCATGACACCATGATCTCCATCATTGTGTCTTCATGAAGTTGTCACGCCAACGACTACTTCTACTTCTATGGCTAATGCGTTTAGCAATAAGGTAAAGTAATTTACATGGCGTTCTTCAATGACACGCAGGTCATACAAAAATAAAGACATCTCCTATGGCTCCTGCCGGTTGTCATACTCATCGACATGCAAGTCGTGATTCCTATTACAAGAACATGATCTCATACATCAAACTATATCATTCATCATTCATCACAACTTCTGGCCATATCACATCACATGAAAATTGCTGCAAAAACAAGTTAGACGTCCTCTAATTGTTGTTGCATCTTTTACGTGGCTGCAATTGGGTTCTAGCAAGGACGTTTTCTTACCTACGGATAACCACAACGTGATTTTGTCAACTTCTATTTACCCTTCATAAGGACCCTTTTCATCTAATCTGCTCCAACTAAAGTAGGAGAGACAGACACCCACTAGCCACCTTATGCAACTAGTGCATGTCAGTCGGTGGAACCTGTCTCACGTAAGCGTACGTGTAAGGTCGGTCCAGGCCGCTTCATCCCACAATACCACTGAGGCAAGAAAAGACTAGTAGCGGCAAGCAAGTTGACAAGATCTACGCCCACAACAAATTTGTGTTCTACTCGTGCAATAGAGAACTACGCATAAACCTGGCTCATGATGCCACTGTTGGTGAACGTTGCAGAAAATAAAAAAATTCCTACGGTTTCACCAAGATCCATCTATGAGTTCATCTAAGCAACGAGTGAAAGGGGAGATGCATATACATACCACTTTGTAGATCGCGTGCGGAAGCGTTCAAAAGAACGGGGTTGAAGTAGTCGTTCTCGTCGTGATCCTATCACCGAAGATCCTAGCGCCGAACGGACGGTACCTCCGCGTTCAACACACGTACGGTCAGCGTGACGTCTCCTCCGTCTTGATCCAGCAAGGGGGGAGGAGAGGTTGATGATGATCCAGCAGCACGACGGCGTGGTGGTGGATGCAGCAGAAATCCGGCAGGGCTTCGCCAAGCTGCTGCGGGAGGAGGGCGAGGTGTAGCAGGGGGAGGGAGGCGCCAAGACTTGGGTGCGGCTGCCCTCCCCCTGCCCTCCTTTATATAGGCCCCCAGGAGGGGCGCCGGCCCTGGGAGATCAATCTCCCAAGGGGGGCGGCGACCAAGGGGGGTGGAGTGCCCCCCAAGGCAAGTGGTGCGCCCCCCCCCCCCCACCTAGGGTTTCCAACCCTAGGCGCAGGGGGGCCCAAGGGGGGGCGCACCAGCCCACTAGGGGCTGGTTCCCCTCCCACTTCAGCCCACGAGGTCCTCCGGGATAGGTGGCCCCATCCGGTGGACCCCCGGGACCCTTCCGGTGGTCCCGGTACAATACCGGGTGACCCCGAAACTTTCCCGATGGCCGAAACAGCACTTCCTATATAGTTTTCTTTACCTACGGACCATTCCGGAACTCCTCGTGACGTCCGGGATCTCATCCGAGACTCCGAACAACATTCGGTTTGCTGCATACTCATATTCATACAACCCTAGCGTCACTGAACCTTAAGTGTGTAGACCCTACAGGTTCGGGAGACATGCAGACATGACCGAGACGGCTCTCCGGTCAATAACCAACAGCGGGATCTGGATACCCATGTTGGCTCCCACATACTCCTCTATGATCTCATCGAATGAACCACGATGTCGAGGGTTCAAGCAACCCCGTGTACTATTCCCTTTGTCAGACGGTATGTTACTTGCCCGAGACTCGATCGTCGGTATCCCAATACCTTGTTTAGTCTCGTTACCGGCAAGTCACTTTACTCGTACCGTAATGCACGATCCCATGACCAGACACTTGGTCACCTTGAGCTCATTATGATGATGCACTACCGAGTGGGCCCAGTGATACCTCTCCGTAACACGGAGTGACAAATCCCAGTCTCGATCCGTGTCAACCCAACAGACACTTTCGGAGATACCTGTAGTGCACCTTTATAGTCACCCAGTTACGTTGTGACGTTTGGTACACCCAAAGCACTCCTACGGCATCCGGGAGTTACACGATCTCATGGTCTAAGGAAGAGATACTTGACATTGGAAAAGTTCTAGCAAAACGAACTACACGATCTTGTGCTATGCTTAGGAATGGGTCTTGTCCATCACATCATTCTCCTAATGATGTGATCCCGTTGTCAACGACATCTAATGTCCATAGTCAGGAAACCATGACTATCTGTTGACCAACGAGCTAGTCAACTACAGGCTTACTAGGGACGTATTGTGGTCTATGTATTCACACGTGTATTACGATTTCCAGATAATACAATTATAGCATGAATAAAAGACAATTATCATGAACAAGGAATATAATAATAATCCTTTTATTATTGCCTCTAGGGCATATTTCCAACAGGAGTGGGGTGAGTTCATACTTGCACCACGGCCAGGAGAAAGAAGGCAAGCAGGTCAAGGGTCGCAGGGATGGAAGAAGGACAGGGGGTCTATGGGGGGTAGGGGAAGAACCATTGCCTCGGATGATGATGATCTGCAAGACACCGGTACCAGCCCTATAAAACATATGAGTGGGGGGAGTGAGGTCAAACCCTCCGGCAGGAAGAGGCTGGCCTTTGATGATAAAAACCCAGACCCGGCAAATGCAAAAGAGGGGCCCTCGGCACAGGAGCCCCCAGTTGATATGTCAACCGCGATGATAGTTCACCCGCAGGTGGAGTTGAACAGAGGTAAAGTAGATGAGGAGGAAGGGGATACGTCCTCGCATGATTCGAAGAGGTCGAAGAAGGAACACTCGGCTGTGATGGATGCCAGCCACAACTTATCGGCGAGCTCCGAGAAGGAGCTCGACCGGTCGCAATGAAACTCCTCGTATGGAACTGCCGCGGTATGCAAAAACCTGCGGCAGTTCGAGCGCTCTTGGGGGTCCAAGAGCGGATAAAACCAGATGTGTTGTTCCCGTCTAAAACACACCTGGATAAAGCTAAGGCAGGGAAACTGAAAAGGAGGTTAGGGTTTGATGAGATGGAAGTATCGGAAAGTGACGGTAGAAGTGGTGGACTGATCATGTTCTGGCATTCCAACCTGGGAGTCTCATCCTGGGAAACTCGTGCAAACTTCATTGATATTCGAATTAAGGAGACAACTCCGGTGGGTTGGCGATTCACAAGGTTCTATGGTGAACCAAGCAGCGACCGGAAACACCTGTCCTGGGAGTACATGCGTGAGCTTAGCACAATGGTTGACCTGCCATGGCTAGTAGCAGGGGACTTCAACGAAATATTGCATGCCCATGAGAAAGAAGGAGGGGCGGCGCGCCCTCAATGCTGCATGCAGGGCTTTAGCAGTGCACTAAGTGACTGCCGACTTGATGATCTTGGTTACTCTAGGGATATCTTCACTTGGCGAAGAGGACGCATAAGAGAACGATGGGACAGGGCTGTCTCGAGTGGCACGTGGGCTGACCTGTTCCCATTTTATGGGGTGTCCAATGAGCCGTTTAACAAGTCGGATCACCGACCTATTTTGATAGACACTGATTTCCAGCAAGGCCTGCAACCAAGGGGTCCGGCAGGGCCAAGAAAATTCGAAGCAAGGTGGCTTGCCGAGGAGGATGTGGAGGTTATTGTCTAAACTGCCTGGGACCGAGCTAAATCTAGTGGAGTGGTGCCATACTCGCAGGTCACAGATGACATACATGCTGCGCTGCATACATGGGACAAAGAAACGCTTAAGGGCCCCAGGACTCGTCTGAGGAAACTACAGAAAGAGCTAAATACTGTCATGACGAGACCGCTCACGGATGATGCAGTCGCACGACAGCATGAGTTACACTTGCAGATAGAAAACCTTCTCGAGCAGGAGGAGATATACTAGATGCAGAGAGGCTGCGCGGACTGGCTTTGCCGTGGCGACCAAAACACAGAATTCTTCCATAGAGCTGCTACGGGAAGACGCAAAAAGAATTTTATTAAGAAGCTGAAAGGAGAGTTAGGAGATTGGATAGAGCAGGAGGACCTGCTAAAAGGCCATGTGGCAAGTTATTTTGAGGGGCTTTTCTCTTCAGAGGTGCATGACCCAGACCAGGCTGTTCTGGACAAGGTTAAGCCGAGAGTCTCGCCAGAGATGAACGATGAGTTGATGAAACCCTACACTAGAGAACAAGTGAAAAGGGCCATGTACAATATAGGAGATTTGAAGGCACCGGGACCTGATGGTCTTCATGCGGTTTTTTATAAGAGATTCTGGCATATCATTGGAGAGGACTTAATCGATGAGGTCTTGATGGCAATGAATAATAGAAAGATACCGGAGGGATGGAATGATACTACAATTGTCCTTATTCCAAAGGTGGAAAATCCGAAAGTCATTACACAATTTCGCCCAATTAGCCTGTGTAATGTGGTGTATAAGGTGATTTCAAAATTTCTCTCTAATAGGCTAAAACATCTGCTGCCAGAGATTATCTCACTAAATCAAAGTGCTTTTGTCCCCGGGCGCTTGATTACTGATAACTTCTTAATTGCTTTTGAGTCTTACCATGCTATTAAGAGGAAGAGGACGAGAAAATTTGGAACTTGTGCGGTGAAGCTGGACATGCACAAGGCTTATGACAGGGTCGAATGGGTGTTCCTTGAGAGAATTATGTTGAGGATGGGCTTTGCATCGGACTGGGTTGCACTCATCATGGAATGTGTTCGGTCAGTAAAGTACCAAGTCCGATTTTATAATTCTCTAACAGATTTCTTCGTTACGTCTAGAGGCCTTCGACAAGGAGATCCGTTATCACCTTACTTATTTTTACTTTGTGCGGAAGGCCTTTCAAGTCTGCTCATTCATGAGGAAGAGGTGGGTAACTTAATGGGGGTCCGAGTCTGTAAAGACGCCCCAGCAGTCTCGCATCTATTATTCGCAGATGATTCTCTTATCTTGATGCGTGCAGATGCTACTAATGCTACAAGCCTTCGACGGGCTCTTGAAGATTATTGTGCTGCCTCTGGCCAACTCGTGAGTGAGGCAAAGTCGAGTATTTTTTCAGCCCCTGTACCCCAGCGGAGGTTCGAGCAGAGGTGTGCTCTACTCTGAATATAATGGCGAAGGCGATATCGGATAAGTATTTAGGACTACCCCCAATCGTTGGTTTGGACAGGATTGACTACTTTCAGCATATTGTGGATCGGATCTTGGCCAGATTGAGAGGCTGGAAGGAGAAGATGCTTTCTTGTGGCGGGAGGGAAGTGTTGTTGAAGGCTGTCATTCAAGCCATCCCATCGTATGCCATGCTTGTGTTCAAACTCCCAAAACAGATCTGCAATGCGATAACTTCTGCTATGTCTCAGTTTTGGTGGGGAGATGACGAGGTGAAGAAGCACATGCATTGGTTTGCATGGTGGAAGATGTGTGTACCTAAGAGCATGGGCGGGATGGGATTTAGAGATGTGCATTGTTTTAACCTGGCCCTCCTAGCGAAACAATGTTGGCGACTACTCGCAGAACCAGAATCACTTTGTGCGAGAGTTTTGAGAGCAAAATATTTTCCGTATGGTGACCTACTTAATTGCATGCTTAAGAAAGGAAGTTCATTCACTTGGCAGAGTTTGTGAGTGGTATTCAGACTTTCAAGAAGGGCCACATCTGGAGAGTGGGAGATGGTACGCAAATAAATATTTGGGATGATCCTTGGGTCCCTAGCAGCCCAAGCAGGAAGGTGATGACCCAAAGAGGTAATATTGTTCTCACGAAAGTTTCTGAATTTATTGATATGTAGAATAGATGCTGGGATGAAGAACTAATCCGACAGGTATTCTGGCCTATTGATGCCAATAGGATATTAAATATTCCTCTCGCTACAGGTATGATGGATGATTTTGTGTCATGGCACTATAATAAAACAGGGATTTTCTTGGTTAAGACGGCATACCACGTGGAGTGGGATCACCAACATGGACGAAAGTTGAGACAAACAAATACCACATTGTCTTCAAGTACTAGTCCAGTTTGGCGCACTCTTTGGAAGCTTCAAATACCGGCAAAGATCAAGGTGCATGTTTGGAGAGCTTTGTATGGTGCAATCCCTTGCCGGGGAGTACTGGCCAATCGACATATGATAACAATCTCCAACTGCCCGATATGTGCCATGGACTGTGAGAGTATTCGTCACTCTTTCTTCAGATGCAATAGAGTGCAAGAGATTTGGGCAAAGCTGGGTTTGCTACACACCATAAATGAGTTGTCTGAAACTAAGTTGGAGGGATACTCGGTCCCTGGTGACCTGATGCTAATGCCAAACGCAGTTGTCTCGTCGCTCCCGGGCGTGCCCATGAAGGAGCTGGTAGCTATGGCGGTTTGGTATATATGGTGGGAACGGCGGAGATTCACCCATGGTGAGCCCATTCAGGAACCTGGAAGATCGGCCCAAGCCATTGTGACTTTAACCAAAAACTTCTTGAGGGTAAGGAAGCATGGCGCGAGCAGGATACAGAGACATGGATGGACCAGACCTTCAGAGGGTTTTGTTAGTCTCAATATTGACGCCTCTTTTGATGATGATAGTGTGTCTGGAGGGACAGGAGCCATCATACGGGACTCCACAGGCTCTTTCGTTGCGGCATCCACGAGTAGTATCCCGTTTGTCCAGGACGCAGCGACGGTCGAGGCTCGGGGCCTCAAGGACGGGCTGGTGCTGGCAAACACCATCGGCTGCAACAAAGTGGAGATCAGGCACTAGTAGAAAAACACCTAATAGTCCCGGTTCGTAAGGGCCTTTAGTCCCGGTTCATGAACCGGGACTAATGGGTCGTTACTAATACCTCCACCCATTAGTCCCAGTTCAAACACGAACTGGGACCAATGTGCCTCCACGTGGCCCTGTGCGCCGAGCCCAGTCAGGGGGCCTTTGGTCCCGGTTGGTGGCTCCAACTGGGACCAAAAGGCATCCACGCGTCAACATTCCACTGGTTGGGGTTTTAGTTTTTTTTTAAAGAAGGGGGGTGGGTTGGGGGTTTTGGGGGGTTAATTTAGGTGTTTCATATATTGTGTTAGCTAGCTGATTAATAGAGAGAAGTGTCCTCTCTTATGTTCGTGCTTGGTCGACGCTACGTACTATATATACATAAGTGATCGAGAGAACCATTGAGTACAGAAGTTCGTCATGCATACCAAGAGAAGTGATCGATCGACCTCTCCTTCTCCGAGAGATTGGCCGAACAACAAGTTTTTGTATATCATGTATCCGACGCTACTGGCTACATACATGTACAATATGTATAAGATCTCTTAATTACAAACCCCTAGCAATTGAAATCAATTTGCACATGGTATTCTCCAGCTTTATTGATGACGTGGTCAAGAAAGAATCCCGCCAATTCCTCTTGAATTGCTTTCATGCGATCTGGTTCTAGGAGTTCATTCTGCATCTGCCACGTCTAATTTGAAGAAGGGGGTTAATTAATACATATATATGAATGAAACTCAACAGAAATGATGGTGTAATAAAATGAAATTGTGAATATTATTGCTTACGCACTTCATATTGTCTTTGAGAGTAGCCCCGCTTGTTTTTCAAAGTCGCGGTGTGGATGAACTCGCACACGTAGTATCCATAGAAATCATTCCCTTCTTCCTGCCACAAGCACTTTACGAGAAATAGAGGTCAATCAAACTGATAATGAAGCATTATAAATGGCATTGATGAAAGTATAGCTATAGAATCAACGGGAGATGTGCGCAACTAGCTAGCCAGTAGTACTTACTTTCGGGTATGTATATCGCAGCTCCTTCGGCAGTCCCGGAGCTTCTGCGGTGAACTGTTTCCAAACCCTGCAAGACAAAGAAAATAATTATTATTACTTGAGATATCAGGAAATGAACAAAAAGTTGCCGATATGGTGCGATAATGATCGATTGAACTTACTTGTTGAGCATTTCAGTCATGTCTGCATAGGTTTTGGGATCTTTCCGTCTCGAGTCTAAGACGGTTACTAGTCCACGCTCAAGCTTAATCTCCAGAAGAATATAGTGGTACCTGCGCACGCATGCATAACTCATCAATTACATTACTATAACCTTGCTCGAGTAATAAGGGAAACCGAATATGCACACGACAGTAACACTCACTTGCCGTTGTAAGGAAAGAGTATGGTATCTTTGTTTTGATTTTTGATCAACGATCGTAGCAAGTTGTCCTAGGCCTCTTTGACATCCTTTTTAACCAGAAATTCATCTATGATATTTGTGTTAATGAACCCAATATCATAAATTTCTTGTTTTTTGCACTCGACGATCTTCAATCTGCATAATATATTGAGGATAATTAATTATAAATACATGAAATGAAAGAGCCGAGCTATATATAGAGACTTAATGACAGAAATAGTGCTTACAGACAGTAGCAAAAGACCATTAGTTTATCGAGGGCCTTTTGATTGAAGAACGCGAAGAACTCATCAAATGGAATAGTCAACAGATCATTTGCAACGAGGTCGTGCTCTTCTTTAATATTCAGATACAAAGCATTCGTACCCCCAAACTCTCTGTAGGTTTCCATGTACCAATTATGGAATATTCGCATCATTGTTGTCAGAGATTTTTCATCTTTGACGAGAGGCTTCCCGTACTCGTATCTGTGTTCGTCCACCTCCAAGAAATCAGGAAGTTGATCGTCATGCAGGTAATCTGCAAGATTGCCATAACCGGCCACCGTCCCCGGAGCATTAGACACATTGAGCGGGGGGCATGATTGCTGTGCTTGTTCGCTGAGCTGGGCAATTTTTTCCCCTTTGCTCATTCTTTTAACCTTTTAGCACTAACAGTAGTCCCCGACCGCTGGGCTTGGAGATATGTCTGTTCAGTAATGCGCTCATAGTTGGTTCTCGGCGGAGACTTTGGTGGTTTCCTCAGGGCATCGATAGTGCGCTTTGCTTTCACCGGATCTACCTTCTCCTTCGGAGGTGGATGTCTCTTTGCTTTCACCCCTTCAAAGAACTCCTTCACGTGGGTCCGCACAATCCTATCCTTTTCCTCCTTGGTCCTCTCGTACGGTAACTTCTCTAGAGGCTTGAGAGGTGGACCGTATCTGTATTGCCTCCCGCCTCTAGTTGTGCTGCTAGACGCAGGAGCAGACGGAGCGGCTGCGGCATCTGTCTTTTTTCATGCTTGCTTACGAGGCGGAGGAGAAGGAGTACGACGCGCCAGAGCAGCCGGGGCGGCGACGGGTCTCTTCCGCCCTTGCTGGCAAGGCGGAGAAGGAGGAGGCTGCTGGCTGCTCGGGAGCACCGGCGCAGGCGGAGAAGGAGGCGGAGTGCCACCACGCGCCGGAGAAGGAGGCGGAGTGCCGCCACGCGTGCCCTGATCGTCACTCGCCGGAGGAGGAGGCGGTGGAGGAGGCGGAGTGCCCTGACTCATCGGAGGAGGAGGAGGAGGCGGAGGCGTCCAGATCGGAAGGTTGATGAGCTCCTTCCGCCATAGGCATGGAGTCTTCAGAGCAGAACCCAGCCTAGTCTCCCCTTCACCGGTAGGGTGGTCAAGCATGAGGTCCTCAAATCCCTCCATTATTTCATCCACCATCACCTTAGCATATCCTTCTGGAATTGGACGGCAGTGATAAGTTGCTCCGGATCCAGTAGGATAAACAGAGCCAACAGCCGCCTTGACCTTCAAATTCATCCATCGCGCCGTAATGTGGCAATGTTGAGACTCCGTGATAGCATCCACGGGATAGCTGGCAGGAGCCGTCAAGACATGCTCCGGCTGAAGCAGCTCGGTGGAAGCCACGCTGCTTCTCCGCTGAGATGGCGGGGTAGCTTCGGGGGAAGCTTCGGCAGGTCGTTTGCTGCGATCTGCTACTTCTCGTTCCTCTAGCCCCATTACCCTTTCATGCAGCGCCTGCAGTTGGCCCTGCTCCAGTTTTTTCCTCCTCTCGTGGGTTTTGTAACCCCCTGCGTTCGGAAAACCAACCTTCCACGGAATGGAGCCCGGCGTGCCTCGTGTCCGTCCAGGGTGCTCAGGATTCCCGAGGGCCATTTGTGAGCTCGTCCTTCTCCCTGTCTGGTATGAACATCCCTTTCTGTGCTGCATTGATATACTTCCGAAGGTTCTTGACTGGTATTTCCAGTTGCTTGTCCGTCCAACAGCACATCCCTGATACAGGGTCCAAGGTTCCGCCAGCCCCGAAGAACCAAGTCCGGCAACGGTCTAGCCATCTCATTGTCTCTGGTTCGATCCCTTTTTCAAGCAGAAGCATTGAGGTAGCCACCTGACCCCGTGCGATGGTGAAGCTTCTTCTTTGCAGCATTTTGCTTGTTCATCGCCGACATCTTCTAACTCTTTTCTGATGTCTTGTGGGCCACAAATGCGGGCCAGTGATCTTTGATCTTCTCATATTTGCCGATGAATTCTGGTGTCTTTTTTTCAACAAAATGGTTCAACTCTTTCCTCCACCTCCTGAATAGGGTTGCCATCTTCTTAAGAGCACAAGACTTGATTAATTGCTCTTTAACTGGCTTCTCCGGATCCTCCTCTGGCGGTAGGGTGAAATTTGCCTTTAGCTGAGTCCAAAGATCTTCTTTCTGCATATCATTGACATAAGACACCTCAGGGTCGTCCTTAGGCTTATACCATTGTTGGATGCTGATCGGGATCTTGTCCCTAACAAGAACCCCGCACTGAGCAGAAAATGCGTTCTTTGTCCGGATGGGTTCAATCGGTTCGCCGTCGGGCGCGATTTCTATGATCTCAAACCTTTCATCCGAGCTCAACTTTTTCTTCGGGCCTCGTCTCCTTACCGAAGTTGTGCTCGATCCGGAGGGTTAGAAATTAAAAGAAAGAAAGACGAGAGTAATTAATATGTGTACATATACCAAAACAATGAATGCATCAATTAACTAGTCAGCACGGGCTTAACTAATATATATATACCTGGCCGGACTCGGTTCGGTCACCAGAGCAGTCAGCACGGTCTCCTTCTTGTACCTCCATTGGGTCATCACCAGAGCCATCATGAACATAGCCCTCTTCTTGTACCGCATTAATGGGCCGGAGCCATCATGAACATAGCCCTCTTCTTCACCCAGTCCTTCCTCACCAACGACGTCGATGAAAAATGATGCAACAACACCAGTTCCTTCTGCGATCATCTCCCCCAACATCGCTTTTGTTGCTTCATCTCGGTAGTGCTCCATAGTTTCTGCAAATATTTACAACATGTCAATTATTATTCAAACATGGTACAGATGGATATATATTAGTGGCAAACGTAGAACTAGCTAGCTAATCACAATAAGGAATCATGTTAGCGTGGCCTCGACGCTGCTTCTCTAGGGTTTGGGATCGCCTCGACACAACGCTTCAAGGGTTTGGGGTGGCCTCGACGACAACGCTCTTTTAACTTGGTAAATTTGGCTGGCCTCGAGAGTTTTGGTCGAGCGAGAGGGCCGAGGGGGGTGCTGACGTTGTATAGGTTATCACGGTCGAGAGGGGGTATATATATCGACCGCCCCTCATGTCGAAGTTATCTCGAGGGGGCGGCGAGGGCGAAGGCGAGCAGCCTGACGGCGACAGACCCGATAAAACATAAGAAAACGAAGAAGAGATAAAAAGAGGAGAAGAAGAAAGGAATAGAGGAGAAGATCGAAGAAAAAAAAGAAGAAAAAAAAGAGGAGAAGAAGAAAGGAATAGAGGAGAAGAAGAAAAAATAGAATTTTTCTATTTTTTCTTCTTCTCCTCTATTCCTTTCTTCTTCTCCTCTTCCTTTTCTTCTTTTTTGTTCTTCTTATTTATTTCTCCTCTATTCCTTTCTTTCTTCTTCTCCTCTTCTTTTTCTTCTTCTCCCTCGAGAAAGGAAAATAATTAAGGAAAAGGAAGAAAAGAGGAAGAAGGAAGAGAAGGAAGAAGAAGAAGAAAGGAATAGAGGACAAGAAGAAAAAATAGAATTTTTTTTCTATTTTTTCTTCTTCTCCTCTTCCTTTTCTTATTTTTTCTTCTTCTTATTTATTTCTCCACTTCTTTTCCTCTCCTCTTCTTCTCTTTTCTTCCTCCTCTTATTTTCCTTTTTCCTCTCATTCTTTTTCTTCTTCTTCCTTCTTCCTTCTTCCTCTTTTCTTCCTTTTCCTTATTTTACTTTTCCTCTACACTAACCTAATTAAAATACACTAACCTAAAATCGATATCTACTAACAACCTAAATAAAAATTTAATACATATATGAAAAAACATATATAAACAAAAAAATGCTATGAACATTATATTCATACATACATATAGCCACATCCATTCATCATATAGCTACCACATACATATATACATTAATTATATATATGAAAAAAATGCAATGAACAAAAAAATACACATGTATGTATGAAAAAAAGCACTGAACACAGAGCCTCGACGGCGGCGGCTCACAACGGGGGCGGCCGGCGAGGCGACGGCGGCGGCGGCGACGGCGACGGCAACGACCACAGCGGGCCGGGGCAGGGGCGTGGCCGGCGACGACGGCGACGGTGATGGTGACGAGGGCGCGGGCGACAATGACGGCGTCGGCGGGGGTGGCCGGCGGGCGGCGTCGGGGCAGCGCCTGGCGGCGACGGGGCAGGGGCGACGATGGGGGCGCGCGGACGGCGTCGATCTGGGCAGCCTGGCAGCGTCGATGAGCTCGGCGTCGTCGGGTGAGCCGGGGGCAACTGGCGATGTGTTCGTCAAATTTTCCTAAGTGTTGTATATATAGCAAGGGCATTGGTCCCGGTTCGTGACTCCAACCGGGACTAATGCCCCCTTTAGTCCCGGTTGGTACCACCAACCGGGACCAAAGGCCTCTTTTCAGCAGCCCAACGGGCGGGAAGCAGCGACCTTTGGTCCCGGTTGGAGGCACCAACCGGGACTAAAGGGTGGGCATTGGTACCGGTTGGTGCCACGAACCGGTGCCAAAGGACCCTGTGCTGCCAGCGTCGGGGCCAAAGTTTAGTCTCACCTCGCTAGTTGAGAGGGGTGCACAGTGGTTTATAAGCCCCACTACCGCACCCCTCTCGAGCTCCTCTCCACCGTAGTCTTACGGGCCTATTTGCTACTGCTTTGCCTGATGGGCCTGCTGGGCCTACTGCGGGCCTGAATCCTGGCCCATGGTAGGGTTTCTAGTCATATTCAGGCCGTGGGGGCCCAGTAGGAGGCATTTTTTTTTGTTTTCTTTCTTGCTTTATTTATTTTATGTTGTTTCTACTTACAACAAAATACTTATTGTTGCTATTTTTAATTATTTTCTAGTTTTTTTGTTTTGTTTTCTGCATTATTTATTTTCTTTTGTTTTTTGTTGTATTTTTTAATTCTTTTTGCTTTTAGTTTTAGAAAAATTATAAACTTTCTGTTAGTGCCATTAGTTTTCAAATTTGAAAACATTTTTTTTGTTTTTTTGTTTTCTTTCTTGCTTTATTTATTTTATTTTGTTTCTACTTACAACAAAATACTTATTGTTGCTATTTTTAATTATTACGAGGGCCGAACCATAAGACATTAAAGCATTTCAAATGAACTATGAAAAGGTTGGAAGTTGGCATGGTATCATAAATTCACCCACATAGCATGTGCATGTACAAAATGGACAATGGTATCATACTCGTGTGTTACAAAGTTGGCATGGTATCATCATAATAGTTGTGGGAGAAAGTCTTCACTTTTTCTTCGCTTGTGTCATTTGCTTATTGCGCCGTAACCATGGATAATCTTCATCGCTTATCAGGATGCTGGGGTCAGCCTTGACTTTGAAGGGAGGAATTTCATGAAACTTTTCATAATCTTCAGATATGTCTGTCTTGCCCTCCACTCCCACGATGTCCTTTTTTCCTGAAAGAACTATGTGGCGCTTTGGCTCATCGTATGATGTATTCGCTTCCTTATCTTTTCTTTTTTCCCGGTCTGGTAGACATGTCCTTCACATAGATAACTTGTGCCACATCATTGGCTAGGACGAACGGTTCGTCAGTGTACCCAAGATTTTTCAGATCCACTGTTGTCATTCCGTACTGTGGGTCTACCTGTACCCCGCCTCCTGACAGATTGACCCATTTGCACTTAAACAAAGGGACCTTAAAATCATGTCCGTAGTCAAGTTCCCATATGTCCACTATGTAACCATAATATGTGTCCTTTCCCCTCTCGGTTGTTGCATCAAAGCGGACACCGCTGTTTTGGTTGGTGCTCCTTTGATCTTGGTCAATCGTGTAAAATGTATTCCCATTTATCTCGTATCCTTTCCAAATCGTAACAGTCGAAGATGGTCCCCTGGACAACAAGTACAGCTCATCACAAACAGTGTTGTTACCTCTGAGACGTGCTTCCAACCAACTGCTGAAAGTCCTGATGTGTTCACATGTAATCCAGTCGTCGCACTGCTCCGGGTGTTTGGAGCGCAGACTGTTCTTGTGTTCATCGACATACGGGGTCACCAAGGTAGAGTTCTGTAGAACTGTGTAGCATGCTTGAGACCAAGAATATCCGTCCCTGCATATTATTGAGTCCCTTCCAAGCGTGCCTTTTCCAGTCAGTCTCCCCTCATACCACGATTGAGGGAGACCTATCTTCTTAAGGCCAGGAATGAAGTCAACACAAAACCCAATGATATCCTCTGTTTGATGGCCCATGGAGATGCTTCCTTCTGGCCTAGCGCGGTTACAGATATATTTCTTTAGGACTCCCATGAACCTCTCAAAGGGGTACATATTGTGTAGAAATACGGGGCCCAGAATGACAATCTCGTCAACTAGATGAACTAGGACGTGCGTCATGATATTGAAGAAGGATGGTGGGAACACCAGCTCGAAACTGATAAGACATTGCACCACATCTCTCCTTAGCCTTGGTATGATTTCTGGATCGATCACCTTTTGAGAGATTGCATTAAGGAATGCACATAGCTTCACAATGGCTAATCGGACGTTTTCCGATAGAAGGCCCCTCAATGCAACCGGAAGCAGTTGCGTCATAATCACGTGGCAGTGATGAGACTTTAGATTCTGAAACTTTTTCTCTGACATATTTATTATTCCTTTTATATTCGATGAGAAGCCAGCCGGGACCTTCATACTAAGCAGGCATTCAAAGAAGATTTCCTTCTCTTCTTTGGTAAGAGCATAGCTGGCAGGACCTTCATATTGCTTTGGAGGCATGCCGTCTTTTTCGTGCGAACGTTGCAGGTCCTCTCGTGCCTTAGTTGTATCTTTTGTCTTCCCATACACGCCTAAGAAGCCTAGCAGGTTCACGCAAAGGTTCTTCGTCACGTGCATGACGTTGATCGAAGAGCGGACCTCTAGGTCTTTCCAGTAGGGTAGGTCCCAAAATATAGATTTCTTCTTCCACATGGGTGCGTGTCCCCCAGCGTCACTCGGAACAGCTAGTCCACCGGGACCCTTTTCAAAGATTATGTGTAAATCATTGACCATAGCAAGTACGTGATCACCGGTACGCATGGCGGGCTTCCTTCGGTGATCTGCCTCGCCTTTGAAATGCTTGCCTTTCTTTCGACATTGATGGTTGGTCGGAAGAAATCGACGATGGCCCAGGTACACATTCTTCCTGCAGCTTCACAGGTATATACTATCGGTGTCAAGTAAACAGTGCGTGCATGCGTGGTATCCCTTGTTTGTCTGTCCTGAAAGGTTACTAAGAGCGGGACAATCGTTGATGGTCACGAACAGCAACGCCTTTAGGTGAAATTCCTCCTGTTTGTGCTCATCCCACGTACATACACCGTTTCCATTCCACAGCTGTAAAAGTTCTTCAACTAATGGCCTTAGATACACATCAATGTCGTTGCCGGGTTGCTTAGGGCCTTGGATGAGAACTGGCATCATAATGAACTTCCGCTTCATGCACATCCAAGGAGGAAGGTTATACATACATAGAGTCACGGGCCAGGTGTTGTGATTGCTGCTCTGCTCCCCGAAAGGATTAATGCCATCCGCACTTAAAGCAAACCATACGTTCCTTGGGTCACTTGCAAACTCATCCCAGTACTTTCTCTCGATTTTTCTCCACTGTGACCTGTCAGCGGGTGCTCTTAACTTCCCGTATTTCTTACGGTCCTCACTGTGCCATCGCATCAACTTGGCATGCTCTCCGTTTCTGAACAGACTTTTCAACCGTGGTATTATAGGAGCATACCACATCACCTTCGCAGGAACCCTCTTCCTGGGGGGCTCGCCGTCAACATCACCAGGGTCATCTCGTCTGATCTTATACCGTAATGCACCGCATACCGGGCATGTGTTCAGATCCTTGTACGCATCGCGGTAGAGGATGCAGTCATTAGGGCATGCATGTATCTTCTGCACCTCCAATCCTAGAGGGCATACGACCTTCTTTGCTGCGTATGTACTGTCGGGCAATTCGTTATCCTTTGGAAGCTTCTTCTTCAATATTTTCAGTAGCTTCTCAAATCCTTTGTCAGGCACAGCATTCTCTATCTTCCACTGCAGGAATTCCAGTACGGTACCGAGCTTTGTGTTGTCATCTTCGCAATTGGGGTACAACCCTTTTTTGTGGTCCTCTAACATGCGATCGAACTTCAGCTTCTCCTTTTGACTTTCGCATTGCGTCCTTGCATCGACAATGACCCGACGGAGATCATCATCATTGGGCACATCGTCTGGTTCCTCTTGATCTTCAGCAGCTTCGCCTGTTGCAGCATCATCGTGCACATCGTCTGGTTCCTCTCGATCTTCAGTAGCATCACCGTATTCAGGGGGCACATAGTTGTCATCGTACTTTTCTTCTTCACCGTCTTCCATCATAACCCCTATTTCTCCGTGCCTCGTCCAAACATTATAGTGTGACATGAAACCCTTGTAAAGCAGGTGGGTGTGAAGGATTTTCCGGTCAGAGTAAGACTTCGTATTCCCACATATAGGGCATGGACAACACATAAACCATTCTGCTTGTTTGCCTCAGCCACTTCGAGAAATTCATGCACGCCCTTAATGTACTCGAAGGTGTGTCTTGAACCGTACATCCATTGTCGGTTCATCTGCGTGCATTATATATAATTAAGTATGTCAAAAATCATTACAGAACATCATGAATAGATAATTAAGTGACCAAATTAATAGAAGTTCATCATCACATTAAAACCAAAGTACATACATAGTTCTCATCTAACAACATAAAGCTCTGCAGAGCATCTAAATTAATTAAACCATACATTGAAACTATGTAAAACATTTCAATGCGAAAACAAATGCGATCATAATCGCAACCAATGTAACAACTGATCCAACGGCATAATGATACCAAGCCTTTTGGTATGAATGGCATATTTTCTAATCTTTCTAATCTTCAAGCGCATTGCATCCATCTTGATCTTGTGATCATCCACGACATCCGCAACATGCAACTCCAATATCATCTTCTCCTCCTTAATTTTTCTAATTTTTTTCCTTCATGAAATTGTTTTCTTCTTCAACTAAATTTAACCTCTCGACAATAGGGTTGGTTGGAATTTCTGGTTCAACAACCTCCTAGATAAATAAAATCTATGTCACGTTGGTCGGCATAATTGTCATAAACAATAGATGAACCAATAGTTATGAAAAGATAATATATACCACATCCGAATCATAGACAGGACGAGGGCCGACGGGGGCGGATACCAAAACCATCGCACTATATAAGATGCAATAATAAAAGTAAGAAAATTATACAAGTATCTATATATATAAACATACAAGTAAGATTTTTTTTCCTTTCAGATAGAAGATAAGAACAAGAGGCTCACCACGGTGGTGCCGGCGACGAGATCGGCGCGGGCGATCGACGGCGGTGAAGACGGGGACGTGACGTGACGGACCGCTAAACCTAGACAAATATTGGGGAAAATGGAGCTTGGAGATCGAGCTTGGAGAGGAGAAAGTTTAAGTAGTGTGGCTCGGGCATTCCATCGAACACCTCATGTGCATAGGAGGTGAGCTAGAGCACCACAAAGCTCTCTCCTCGCCGGCCACGAAAAACAGAGCCCTGAAAGTGCTCTGCTCGCGGGCGTATATATAGGCAATTAATTGGTCCCGGTTCGTGGCTTGAACCGGGACTAATGGGAAGCCTTTGGTCCCGGTTCAGGCCACCAACCGGGATCAATGGTGGTGGGCCAGGACCAAGGCACATTCGTCCCGCTAACCGGGACCAAAAGGTTCAGACGAACCGGGACCAATGGCCCACGTGGCCCGGCCGGTCCCCGGGGCTCACGAATCGGGTCCAATGCCCCTATTGGTCCCGGTTCTGGATTGAACCGGGACTAATGGGCTGACCCGGCCTGGACCAATACCCCCTTTTCTACTAGTGAGGGCGAACTGTATGGAGGTTATCCAGATCATGCAAGATGGCGGTAACTCCTTAGGACCAGCTGCAACCATCTATGAGGAGTGTACTTTCTTGTGCCGTAATTTTATTTCTGTTAGTTTCAGTCATTGCCCTAGGGAAGCCAATATAGCGGCTGATCTTTTGGCTACTAAGTCGGAGCCCTCGCGAATTATTGTGTGGCAAAACGAGGCTCCGGACTTTCTACTCGATGTAATCACCAACGATGTAGCCCTTTTCTCACATGAAATATAAACCGCCATGATGGCTTTTCTAAAAAAAAAGAGTGCTCACCGACGCGACTCGTGTCCACCGGCTCCGTCTAGTCGCGGCACCCTTCACCTAAAAAAAAAAGAAAAAAAAGTGCTCACCGATGCGGCTCGTGTCCACCTGCTCCGTCTAGTCGCGACACCCGCACAGCTCTGGTTCGCAGTCGCAGCGATGGCGCCCAACCACCGCCCCCGCGACCTGCTCCTTCTCGCCGCGGCGCTCCTGCTCTCCGCCTCCTGCGCCGCCGCCGCCGACTTCGAGTACTGCAGTGAGTGCTCCGAACTCTCCTTTTGCGGCTAAATCATCCCCGTTTTGACTTCTGAGATTCCGCGGATTGTGTGTGCGATGCGAGCTTCTGTTGGTGTTTGGTTCCGCAGAAAAGGGGCGCCACTATCCGGTGAAGGTGAGTGGTGTGGAGATCGTCCCCGACCCCGTCGTGCGCGGCGAGCCCGCCACCTTCAAGATCTCCGCCTCCACCGGTAAGATTTCGTCGAATAGCCTGAACTCGTTGCCACTTGCCACTGGGCTTGTGAATTGCGATGGCGTGTGCTCTTAACTGCTGTCGGGCAACTTGAATCTAGCTTGTTAGTAGAGTACTCCTTGTTATTGGCTTATTGTTGGTAGCAGCCTACCCCAGAGTTTAGATCGGTGTCTCCGTGTGAATGTGCCCTGCTGAAGGCTTCGCTGGCCCTATCCATGTACTGTTATATGTGAATTAGTCATGTGCGCGGTAACATTTCAAGTTTTTAACCATGAATTGGAGTTTTGTGAAGGACCTAATGTGGTGTGTTAGAAACTGAGAATTGGGGAATATGTCTCTTTAGGTGTTTCTGTAAGACTTCTTTGGAGTTTGGACAAGGCAGCTGGTACTGTCTTTCTATATTTTTCACCTGGATGTTTGGACTGTGGAACGTCCAATTTTTGTTGGCTGCAAATTGCAGTGATGCGTGCATGTTTGTCGGCCTTACTTTCATCACTCCCCTCTGTTTGTCGATGCTTGTATTTGAGTTTGCCGAGGGTTCCCGAGTCTCTTAAAATTCACCTCACATGTCTACCGAAATGGTTTGTAGCCTTGTAGGAGTATGTCCCAGTTAGTTGTTCTGATAGCCAAGAGGTGAAAGAAATGTGAGTTCTAACATGTGGTTCCTGCAAAACACTTTATAGATTCCATTCTGAGTACCATGGTAGGCTTTAACATTTAAATTATTATGATGTGGATCTGGCAGGGTTTCTGCTGAAATATAATTTCTTTTTGTCTGTTGGGTCTAGTCTATCCTGGATCTGCTACTAGTGTCTGCACACGCACACACACGCATGAACGGCATGCACCCATATTTCACTGTATTTTTCTGTAACTAGAATGTTTGTTTTTTCTAGTTGCTTCCGTCCTCTGAATCTCCCTGATACATTTTTACCATTGTTTACACCTGACAGATAAAACCATCACCAAAGGGAAGCTGGTAGTAGATGTGTGGTACTTCTTTTTCCACGTCGATTCAGAGACTCATGACTTGTGTGCTGGGACTCCCTGTCCCGCAACAGGTGAATTCGAACTAACCAGCGAACAGACCTTGCCATCTTACACCCCACCAGTAAGCATACCGGCAGTGCACATTCAATCTCGGTGCTGAATTTGTCTAGATATTTTCCCTTGTAGTGCTTTGAGATAGACGAGAGGCTGAACAGGTCGCGGCAAGTAAGATCACATCCAGGCATCCTGACGTTTTGTGTTGTTGTGATGTGCTTCAGGGTTCTTACAGCCTCCAGATGAAGCTGATGGGAGACAAGAACGAGGAGCTGACCTGCATCTCGTTCGGGTTCAGCATCGGGTTCGTCGCGCCTGTCGCCATTATGTGAACCAAATATGTGCCGCGAACCAAACGCACCCTTGGTTGCAGTTGCAAAGAGCTAGCACATCACGTATGTATGTATGTACCTGCAGAACTCTCTGAATCACCCCGAGTGAGAGAACCTATGTTGGACTGAGCCGTTTTATTCAGAGTTGCTGCCAGTGCTGGTTTTCAGAGTGTCGAATGTCGGTTTGTGTGTGTTCTACATGTATCGCTGGGCTGGGTGGTTGCTTTCGACGAATCATGGGCGTTTTGGGTGATTAGTTGGGGCCGCTGCCGCATTCATCCGTGGAGGACCTGTCGTGGGTTGCTGCTAGCACGCTGTCCACCCAGGCAGAGAAGATAGCGCCGCACTGTCTGTCAAGCACCTACAAATGCTGTCTATGTACTCTGATGAAAGCTCCTTTTTCTTCTGCTCCAGTGATTTTGTTATCTCTAGTGACTCAGTGCTTAGTTATAGTAATACGCACAAATACAGGGTTTTTTTTTTTTGAGAAGGGGAGGAGTCCCTCCACCTGGATATGGCCATTATGCCAAGAGAGTGATCCAGTTTATTGAAAAACCGGATCGAAAACCTTAAACAAGTTGACCCTGTTTATAAGAGAAACCGGGCCGAAAACCGTACAAGTAACAAGGTTACAGAAGGATGGGAAGAAATAGGATGCCAATATATGGTACTCCCCCCGTCCGGAAATACTTGTCATCAAAATGAATAAAAAGGGATGTATGTAGATGTATTTTAGTTCTAGATACATTTCTTTTTGTCTATTTTGATGACAAGTATTTTCGGACGGAGGGAGTAGGACCTAGCTAGCGGAAGGACCAACACCACGAAAAACACAAGTAGATGTGGGTGTCGTCGAAGGATCACAATACCAAAACTTTGCGAGCAACCTAACACACCACACCAGCGTGCGTACCGAACCCATGGCGCAACACACCGAACCCACGGCGCAACAAAGGAGCAACCACAACCAACGAGTGCCAAAGCACGAACCCTGATTGGGAGCTCCGCCAATGAAATTCAGAACGATTAGCAAGTTGGGGGAGGCTTCTTGCGCCGTCATTGAGCAAAAATGAACCGGGACAACACCAAAAGCACGAAGCTCGCCGCAACACAATAGTAGCCATGGGAGGGTCTTGAGCACAAATACATGTTGAGCATGTGTCCCCACCACTGGTACATCAACGATCATATGCGACAAGAAAGGGCGCGGAGTAGGCTATGTAGTCGTCCTCGTGTGGCAGCTGAATACCCGTGAGTCATAACAGAACAATAAATGGAATCTACGCAATATTCCACATTAGTTTGGAACCATGCGTGTTGAGCGCGACTCTCATGCGACCGACAAACACGTCGTGAGAAACACCGACATTTTCCATGTATCTCCTCATTTGTCACAAAAAACCAGCAAACATTTGAAAAATTGTGGGGATCTTAAACTTGAGTAAATGACAGTGTCAACATACTTTGAATGTAGCATAACATGGAGAATTGAGTGGTAGGTTTTTTTATTGCTACAGGACAAGGTTTCAACGACTTTCTCTGTTGTGACAGATGGTGATTAGATTATTTCTTGCGTTTCTTTCCAAGAAGAAGAACACGGTAACATATGCCGCTAACAGATTCGCAGTGTGGGAGCAAGCAAACGACTTAGGGGAAAAATAGACGTTATGTGCTTGTGACCTATAAAGAACATAGAGTTAAATACATCGGAGGTGCCTAAACTTGTCCTGTACGGCCAGTTTGGTGTCTAAAGTTATAAAATACACGAAACTGGTGCTCAAACTTGTCCGATCGTGCAAATACGGTGCCTTCATCCGTATTCCAAGGCGCTGTCCGCGTGGCGTGCTAGCGCGGCAGTGGCCCATGTGCCCGCTCGTGTGGAATTATTCTACAGAAACCAACCTCGAGTTTTATTTAATCATGTAGGGAAGTCCTGAAGTATAGGGTATGCTAGATAGAAATAAAATGAAAAAAAACATAGAGGAGTTTCGAACAAGGCACTTCCCCTCCTGGTCAACTACCGGCACAATCCAGCCATGCAACTGAACTTTGCTTTCCATAAGAATGTTAGCAAGAAAGCTATTGTAGACTAATTGATGCGTTTATCCATCATTTATTTTTCATTTATTACCACTGTTTTTTTCCTAGTTCATGGTTAGTTTTATGACACACAAATTTCCCCATATAAAAATACAATAATTACCAATATTAAATTTCTTTGTATTCTCAAATCTTTTTTCTTCTTTTGTTATCGTGTACTTGGAAGAGGTAAAATGAACTTTTTCAAAATTGTATGTCGATTTAAATAGTTCAACCCATATTAAATACTATTGTGTAAATTCATATATATTCATTCTGCACAAGAAGCACGCACAATTATTGTGTATCTTCACTCTATTTCTAGAATATCCAATTATTAAAAATTTGACAACTTTGTATTTTGTAAACTATTCAACATGTATTAAAAAATATTTTCTAATAATATTAAATTCTACAAATGTATCCAAACATGTCAACCATGTTTGTAGAAATATAAGGATATTAAAGAAAAGTAATCCGGAGAAAAGAGCTGATTTTTGCATGTATATGTCTTTTTCGTATCTCTTACATACAAGCACAGATTTTGATGAAAATTCACACGATATATTACACTTCTCTATGTGCACATATAAAAAAATCGGATTTTTTTGCGCTGTAAAAATCCTTTTCTTTGATGTTCAAAAAACGGGCACAATATGCCTGTGCTGCAAAGTTAAAAAAAAGGCGAGACCAGAGAGGCAAGCGCGCCCGGTATATTTTTATAGAAGAATTACCTTTTGCATAACAACGCAATATGTACAGTTCGACTTCATGATTGTCTATTCAGCAGAGTTTGGCGTGGTGGACTCATACATTTTCTTTAGTTTTTGTCTGTCATACGCTTATACTGAGATAGGTTTTCCCTACGTAATTAAATTAAATATGAGGGGCTTCCTGCAAAAAAAATCTCAAGCGCAGGCCACCCAGCAACTTCCCTGCTCTCTGCCACTGACATGTCGGGTTGTCACGCCACGTGGGTAGAGCATACGCCCAGATACGGAAGGAGGCACTGTATTTGCACAACCGGATAAGTTCAAGCACCAAATTCGTGTATTTTGCAACTTTAGGCACCAAACTGACCGCGCACAACAAGTTGAGGCACCCCTAGCGTATTTAACTCAAGAACATACTTTATGATTTTTGTGATTTATGGATGAGGCGTTAGTTTACTAATGTGGGTACCAATACTGAAGATATATTTGTGATATAAGATGGAGGTGCACATTTGTTTACACTTGTGCGAGGGAATACTAAGGATGCATGTCTTCGAGTACAACCTCTGTATCAAAATATAAGAACGTTTTTTGCAGTTCAAACATTTTATATTTTGACATGTTGATGTACCAGCAGCGACGATCGCTCTCCGTTGCTTTGCTTTGATGTTTAAAGATAAACACCTTTCTCACACGTCTGCACTGTCCGCTTTGCAAGCAGCTTCTGGCGAGACCACCCCACGTGCGCCGAACCGCTCTTCGCTCGTCATCGCGTCACCGATGACAAGGAGCAACCCCGCCGTTTACGAGAGAAGAGAATCTCTGCGCGTCCGTACCGCGCATGCGTGCGTAGCAGCCTCGGCCAAAATCCGCCGATCCACCCACCCATCCCACGGTTCGCCCATCCGTGACATCACCCCTGAGAGAGATTAACGGCTCCTAACGACCCGAGCGGAACGTTAAACGGGCCCGTAATCCACCCGCCCGCCCGCGCGCACGGAAAATTCCACCCAGGCACCCAGCCCACTGCCCACGCCGCCCGCGCCCCCCAGCACGAAAAGGAAAGAAAATACCCCGGAAAAAAACA
>NC_041389.1:620462817-620476032 GCF_002162155.2 Triticum dicoccoides
GGAAGATCCGGCGCCGCCCGGCCCCGCGCGCCTCCGCCGCCACCCCCTACGACCGCCCCCCGGCCGCCGCAGCCTCCCGCCGCCTCGCGGCCGCGGCCGCAGCCGCCTACCGCGGCTCGGGAGAAGCCGAGGGCGGCGGCTGGGTGTCCCGGCTCGTCGACCCGGCCTCGCGCCTCATCGCGGGCGGCGCCGCGCGGCTCTTCTCCTCGGTCTTCCGCAAGCGCTTCGCCGTCGCGCCCCCCGCGCCTGCCCCGGCCCCGGCCCCGGCGGCGCAGGCCCCCGCGTCCCCTCCTCCCGGTGAGCCTACAGCTTCCCCTCCTTCCTGTTTCCCCCCTCCCGAGATTCGTGTTTGCTCGCGCGCGCTCCTGAGATTGGCTGCGCCTTGGGCTTGGGCTAGGGTTTCGGGCTTCCCCGGCATGCTGCTAGGGTTTAGCTTAGATTGCGGACCACCTGCTCCCCGTTTCGGTAAATTCTGACCCGACGAATGCTATTGTTGGCACGAAGCGCCAATTTCACGATGAACAATATGGGTGTTTACTGGAGCCCTCTAAAGTTTCAACTTGCTTTATGGTTAAAGTCGTAGTTTGTGTCCATATTTATGGATGTGGCATGTGCATGGCTGTGCGTCCTTAAGCACAACACAGGGGCTTGGCTTGAAACTAGTAATACTGGACTACTTCTATTATCCTGTGCGATGCGTCACGTTGATGTTTGTAAGCTACACTTAAATGGCGTTGATTTTTTGTTTCGGAGGGGAGTGTGGTCTATTGGAACTATATGTTTGGTTGGGTAGAAATTACTAGAATACAACACAGGAGATGTTCTTCATGTTTCAGTTTTTTTTGCTAGATAACTGAAGCTCTAGTTGTAATTGCATCATACTGCTGTCGAGCTTATATCATTGAGCTGCACTTACAAATCTGATGATACCTGTTTCATGTATGCAGGCCAAGATGCTGAACCTAATCAAGATTTGCCTGAGGCAACACATACGGTAAGTAGCAATCATGGCGCAACCTGTTTAAGCTCATCCCCTGTTGTTCTGACCAAGGGCTGTTTGAAATTTTTATGCAGGGTTTATCTCCAGTGGGTGGAATGGTGAAAGGGAAGGACCTCGCTGGTACATCCGGTGACAAATCATTGTCTGAAGTAGAGCATCTGTTAATGCGGAAAACGTTCACCAGGAAAGTATCTGCATATTTTGTTCTTCTTGAACTTCCAGTTTTCTACTCCCTCCGTAAAGAAATATAAGAGCGTTTAGATCACTACTTTAGTGATCTATAAACGCTCTTATACTTATTTACAGGGGGAGTACTAGTTATTTTTCTCTCGGTAAGTATCAAAATATGTTGATTGTTAGCTGTTCATGGTGAATTTTGATCCCCTAGTATAATGGATGATGTATGGCCTTTTGATGTTCAACTTGCTTCAGTCCACAGTATGCATTAATCAAAGTCATTTCTCTCTTTTTTTTGTTTCTTGTTCCATTATTTTGGACTGAGCATTGTCTCCACCTGATATCTTCTGCAACATTATCTCTTCCCCACTGCTTTTGTACCTGTTCTTGATGATTGGATTCTTCTGTGCAGGGTTGAGTTTGATCGTCTCACAGACTTGCTGCGTGCAAGAACTGTAGAGCCTGCTTTGTCTGCGCAAGTGGACCACCACGAGGATAAGAATGAAACAAGAACCAGAATTGATGGAATAGGAGGCTCCACATCTCATGGGATGGCTATAGACCAATCTCCGCCCGCTAATGTAAGGAGTTACTTTGCTTGTGTAATTTCCTTTTAGTTGATGGATAAATTTGTATCAAGGTGCTGGTAAGGATCATGCGAACATTTTTGACGAATTCCATCAAGTGTGTTGTTAGTGGATATTTGTTTAGAATGTTATATCTCAGTGATTTCTGTGGTCAGGTTAGTGATGATGCTCACTTGACTTTGCTCGATCAAACTTGAATATGTCAAGTAAGATGGTAGCAAAATTATCCCTGTGATCTAGCAACTTTCATTGGAAGAATACATGAATTTGACATCTGATGTGGTTTCAGTTGTTTAGATTGATCAAAGTTCATGTGTCTGTTAGGACCTCTTTCGATTCACCTGTACGATATTAGGTGCACAAATGTGCAGTTGAACAGTTCATGGATTTTACCTACAATTTCAAACAGGGTTGCATGGATTTTACCTTTTAGTTTCCTTGCTTTGCCTGTCTAATACAATGCACCTGGCAACTAAGTTATTCAGTGTGTAAGTTGGGAGGAAGAGGCAGGCAAATGTAGCTGTACTTCTATTAAACTTGGTTTGAATTTCAGTTGCCTGTTTTAACTATAATTCATATTCAATTTGCAGGTTCCTATCCGGGATGTTAAGTCCCCTGCGGACCTTGCCAAACAATATATGAGCTCCCGTTATTCAAGAGAACCCCAGCAGAGTAGTTTAAGGAGCCAAGTACTTTTTGGTAACAAAGCGGAAGCAAGCAACACTGGCTATTATAGGACTTCTGGAGCACCACTTGTTCAGGAGCTGAATCAAGTTAACAATGAAAACCCTGGACTTCCTGTGAATGGCTATATGGCTTCAGGATTACGTGGGCGGTCAGCAATATGTAAAATGTCCCGCTCTCCATTTTTTAAGGTAGCTTTATACTTCTATTTGCTGCACATCGTTCTCTTTCCTTCTCATAGTTCTACATTTATATTTTGCTCCACGTGGCATACTCTTGTCCTTGTATGGTGCTTGAATTTTCTCTTTTCAGTTGAGTGGTTTTCGACTGCAAAACTGTGATAGTTGTTTTTACTAAATATCTATTTATGCCTAGCAGGGCCCAAGCTCTTCCAATGATATGAATGTTTCACCATTTTCATTATCTCATGCACGAACCCCAAGTTTGGCTGCTGGAGGCAGGCAGGTAATTGGTGGAAGATTTCTGAATTTCAAATAAGTCACATACTGCACTGTATATTCTTGTTCATGTTATATATTCAGCTTGAAAAACATGCCGTTTGTTGAAAAGCAGTTGAAACATGGTGTGGATTTATGGTTGATACCCAATCGACCCTTTTAACATCTTTTTATATATATGGACAAACTGTTGCATATCCCAACATTAATGAGGCAGAAAGTAACAGGTCATCCTGTTTGATTGAAACTAGTGGCTTTGTGACAACGACCCATTTAGATTTTAGTCTCAATATAAATAATAAGTTTAATATTAGTGAGGATTGAGGAACATTCTCCATCAGATTTTGCATGGTCTGGACTATATCTGCCAGAGCTTTTCTAAATCATCTGTCTTCCTAACAGGTGTTGAAACGAAGAGGCACAGAGTTTGACAATGAACTTGGATCTGTTGGCCCCATACGCAGGATTCGTCAGAAGTCGAATATGATGTCTCCTTTTAAAGATGCTCATGCTAGTCCTCGGGGAAACTTTCTTCCTACCCGTACTATTGGTTCAGATTTTGCCGAAGGCAGTTCACCCCATCAGGAACCTCCTAGTTCAAAAAGTCTACTGCTTGAGTCCGGTCAATCTCTGCGGACTGTAGAAAGACAGAGAAATAGTGAAGGTGGCAAACCTCCTAATGATGATGTACCTCCTGTTCCAACTCAACCAAACAAGATGGCTGAGAAGATATTTGAGCAGCTTAACATAATAGCTCCATCACCAAAAGGCAAACAGTCTGGCAAACAATCTGTTGCTTGGGAACCAAGGCAATCCATGTCCAATGGGCCAAATGGTGTAAGTGACCCCAGTAGTTCCCGACAATTTCCAGATTTTGATGGAGTTAATCATCCCCATGATTCTGATCTGAATGGTTCTACATTGAATAAAGACAAGCTGATGAAAGATGGATCATCAAAAGTTCATTCCAATACGTTTCATCAGGATTTAGGCAACAGAGACATGAAGTCTGATCATGTTGCTATTCTTAATAAGCCTGCCATTTCGGGGAATTCAGTTTCTGCTACTACATCACGGAAACCAGGTTTCAAAATGGCTGTTTTTGAGGTATAGTAGAAATATTAATGCAGTGTAAATTAGTCATATAAGCACTTATGATCTGAAAGTTATATTTACCATTTTTTGTTTTGTACGTTCAGGATTTAACTGAGTTTGACGATGATCTGGAAGTCCCTGTCCCATCAAAGAATTCAAAATTTGAGACAGATGTGAAGGCAACTGAGCAGAAGTTCGATTCAAAGATGAAGGAGCGGAAAGTTCAACATGTTACATTTGAGCAGAAAGTTGAATCAACCTCATCGAAGCAGAATGTTATCAATTCTTCAGTTACTGAACAGCCTAGAACATCCACATCAAAAGATGTCTCTACACCCGGCTTGTTTTCGTCCAGTGATACTGAAAAGAAGGGCACCCCCAATGTTCCCTCAAATGACAACTCTGGTTTTACGTTTCAACATGTACCTCCTGCAGACCGTCCTAAGGGTACTGTTTCAGCAGTTCCACTTGCTTCAAATAAAGACGATAAACAGACCAGCGCTTCACCTTTTATGTTTGGTGCCAAGCCATCCAATACATCAGATTTGGAAACATCAACAACCGCTGGTGTAAAAACCAAAGGAAGACTTGGGGAGAGGTAATTCTCTTGGAACTCTTTTTTCCTCATTTTTCCTTAAGCACCCATGTTTAATTATTTGGTTGCATACCCATCTTTTGAAAGATTTTGGTATTACCTGGAAGGGATTTCATAAAGGTAGGCTAGAAAGAAATCTGTTAGGAGAAGAGATGCATATTAGTTATTCACTTGAGGAGCTTCTTTCATATCGTATTTTGTCGCAATAATATTAAGATAATTAATGGCAAGGGTCGAAGGGTGTGCACCAAGTTCAGACATGTTGTATACTTTTGGATTGTAGTGAAAGTGCGTGTGTTGTTCTATATCAGTCTTCAGCCTACCATGTGCGCAGCCAAGGAGGTAGTAATTCTAAGAAGAATGAGACAACAGACACCTTAATGTCACAGCACTACCAATCAGCAATTCCCAAATCAGTTAAATAGGGGTAAAGCACAAATATTGGCTACAATATTGATTATTCCCTCAATGGGCAAATATTGTGTTTTAGCGTCGTCCATGTATACATCTCATGTATCAGTAGCTCATCGCTGCCCTATTCTCTGGGAATGGAGTTTCCTGAGGCCAATAACATATAGTGAGACGGAGTGAGCATTGTAGTTACAACTGTGAAACATATAGTAAGGGTATAAGTTTGAAAGATAAGGGCATCTTAGTCATGTTCAATCACTATGGATCAAAAAATTGGAGGACAACCCATAAAAAATTCTTGTTTCTTTTGTTTATAACTCAAATTTTGTTTTGGATTTGTGAGACATTTATTTTTCATAGGCAGTTGCATTTTACTATTTGGAGTATCTGCTAATGTATTCTGCTTCTTGTGTTTCCAGTGTCACGAAGCCCGCATCATTGGACACACCTAATTTGGAGCAAGGCAATGGAAGGGAAGGAGCTGGAGATATCCATAAGTCATCTGACAAGGTGTTGCCTACGGCTGCACCAACATTGACTCCACCTCTCCATTTTGCTTCTGCTGCATCTACTTCACCGGGCCTGAGCAATGGCTTGTCGCACACATCACCACCGAAGTTGTCAAATACCACGCCCACTGATAAACCTGCTGTCAGCACCGCTCCATTAACTACCATTGCCGGCTTCTCTGTATCCAGCAACAGTCCACCTGTTTCATCTTCGGTTCCTGCATTTCCAACTATCAATTTTGGCTCCAGCACTCCAACGGTAGCAGCACCAAAACCAGAGACGACATCCACAGAGACAAAGCCAGCTAGCACTTCACTCTTTGGTACCATGGGTACTACAGCTGAATCCAAGTCTAAAGTCCCAGAAACAGCCAGCAAGGCATCATCCAATCTGAATACTGCGTCCATTTTCTCATCAAATATCACAACCTTTTCGAGCTCTCCAGTCACATCCTCTTCTTTCTCGAGCACGGCAACATTTTCGTCTTCTCCTGTTGCATCCTTTAGTGTTGGAACTGCAGCAGCTAATTCTACACCATCTACTACTTCTGGTGTCCAGTCCGCTTCAACGGCAGCGTTTGCATTCTCGAGCTCAGGAAACAGCATATTTGGGTTCAGTTCTCCATCTCAATCTACTGGTCTGAGCACAACTGTTGGTGGCAGTACCTCTCAACCATCTCCTGCTAGCACGATATTTGGTAGCAAGCCACAGCCACAGGGCACAATGTCACAGCCGCCTCAGAGTTCAGCCACGCAGTTTAGCTCTTCATTCCCGATTGTGGCTAGTGGAGCGGCAGCTTCGTCATCGGGACCTGGCACTGTCTCTTTCGGAGTGGGAGCTTCTCCCCCCGGGACCTTGTTGTTTGGAGCAGGAGCATCTTCATCTGGTCCTGGTACCGTGTCTTTTGGAGCGGGGGCTTCCTCATCAGGAGGTCCAGGGAGTGTTTCTATTGGAGTAGGAGCTTCCTCATCTGGCACTGGTGTCTTCTCGTTTGGAGCAGGGGTTTCGTCATCTGGACCTGGGACTGTATCTTTTGGAGCGACGCCTTCCTCATCTGGACCTGGGACTATGACTTTTGGAGGGACAGCTTCCTCATCTGGACCTGGAACTGTGTCTTTTGGCGTGACAACTTCCTCTTCCGGGCCTGTGTTTGGTAATTCACCGTTTGGATCTGGAGCTGCCGCCTTCTCTGGATCTGGAAGTGGGTTTGCATTTTCATCACCTAGCTCTTCCACTGCCTCGTCCTTGGCAGTGGCTAGTACAAGTATGTTCAGCAGTAGCTCCACGGCTTCATCGTCCGCTGCTCTCAGCAACCCTTTTGGTTCAGCTTCGTCCTCGCCCAGCATGTTTACATTTGGACAATCAGCATCTTCAGGGGGTGCTTTTTCATTTGGAGCACAGTCAGCTCCAGCTTTCTCATCGCAAGCTCCTCCAGTTTATTCGTTTACCTCGGCGAGCGCAAGCATGAATTTGTCTACACCACAGCCTGCATTTGGGATGACAAATGCCAACACAGGCTTCGGAATGGGATCTCCTGGAAATGACCAGATGAGTATGGAAGACAGCATGGCTGATGACACTAACCAAGCAGCACCCCCGCAAGTGTCTGCACCAGTGTTTGGTTCTTCGTTATTTGGGCAGCCAGCTAGTTCACCCGCCGCTCCAGTTTTTGGGCAGCCAGCTAGTTCACCGGCCACTCCAGTATTTGGTGCTCCGGCTGCCCAGCCTGCCGGAGCTTTCCAGTTTGGTGGTCAACAAGGCTCGGTGCAGCAGAACCCGGCATTCCCAACTGGTGGTAGCTTAGAGTTCCAGGGCGGGAACTTCTCGTTGGGCAGCATGGGCGGCGACAAGTCCAACAGGCGGATCATCAAGGCCAAGAGGACACAGAAGAAAAGGTAGCTTCGCTGTTCAATTTTGCAATACATGGTGGCTATTTTCGATGGTGCAATGTCCGGGAAGGTCATGTGGATGGGAACTCTGGAGACGATGATGATTTCGTATGGCCATACACATGCTCCAGCATCGAAGCTGTCCCACCCACAGGACATATATCTATCTGGAGGCTGTCATGCAAATCTCAAATCAAGGTCAGTGTAGAGTAGCCACTCAATTATATTTTGTTGCTTGCTTGGTGGGTCAGTCGAAAGGGTGAAAGCCCTGGTGGGGTGGCACATGTTGTAGTAGTACGCTTGTGCTCTTGGGGTGTAAAATGGAACAAACAAGAGTGTATCTGAAGGTGTAATTTTGTCAAGAGTTTCTTATTTGCGTCGGGTCCGATATAGTTGTCTCGCAGAGAAAGTGTACTGGTGTATTATTCTTTTTTGTTTCACACCCAAACTGGCTTAGAACTCTAGTTTAGAGTGTAATTTTGTCTCCTTTTCCCTGCCGTCTGGTTTATCTTATTTGTGGCCGATATATTTGTCTGGTAGAGAGGAAATGCACTGGTGTTGTACTATTATTATTTTTGTCTCACACCCCAGCGGGGGGCTTGTTTTGGAAGCACTAGGGCATGCGTGCTTCCTGGATGTTTCCCTTCATCTGTCAACGCGGCAATGTGCCGTGTTTGTTTACGGTGTCCGTCCTTCCGTCCGTCCGTCCGTCCTCATGAGCTGTTCCGTTTCATCGCCAGCCTGTGTGCTATCCATCCCCACGGAGAAAGCGACCGGGTTTCTCACATCCGCTTGACCCGTTCTCCAGGAAAAGGGAAGCAATCGGCGTCCATACGTTGAAATTGCAGTCACGTAGCATGCCCAAGCCACGTCGGTCGCGATCCCCGTCGGAAAACAGGGGATGTTACAGGGACGTTTGCCAGACCACCTGCCGGGAAAAGGAGGCCCTCCGTCCGTCCAGTGGCTCTTCTCCCCTCCCTCTCCCTGTGGTAGTAGAGATGGCGACGCCCTTTTGGACTTGTTCGACAGCGCCAAGCGGCGAGCGCGGCACGACCTGGTCGGCCATGAAACGAGCTCACGCGCTTTCGCTCGCGTTGCGGGTTAGGCACTCCGCCCAGGAAGAAGCCGGGAAGCAAAACGGCACGCGAAATTATATATCCATCTCTGCGACCCATCTTCCTCTCGCACCCCACTTCGCCCCCTCTTCTTCGCCCGCCCGTGCTGTGCCGTGCGGTGCCATGTCGAGGTCGCAGATAATAAGTAGCAGTAGACGCGGCTCGCTAATCATTGTCTCTTTTAAGTAAGTCTTAATAACTAAGATAAGAGGCGCCAACCGCAACCCCCACCTCCTCCTTGCCCGTGGCTGGATTTCTTTTTGTTCACGAAGTGCCGCTGCTGCTATTGCTTTTTGTCTGCCCATAGTCTTCTCCTTGGTCTTAGATACTCTATCACCGTTGGGTTCCTCTCCTCGCGGGGCCTCCCCCTCTCCCTCCTCGTCTTCCTTGTCCCCTTCCTCAATCACAATCACAACAGTATATCATCATCATCGCCGAGGGCCCGTCCCGTCCCGCCCGAGCTCTTCGTCCACAGTTTCGTTTTGTTTTGTTTGTTGACGCCGTGCCTTTGCTTGAGCAATTTGGTTTCTTGCATAAGCATTCGCCTTTGACTGCTTCTTCTCTTCTCTTCCCTTTCCTCCTCCTTCTCACCACCTGCCGGCTGAGCACCAAGGCCCACCAACCATCTTCAATGTGCTCATTCAACAATTCTGCCTCTTGATGCATACATGGCCCCCGTCCCAGAGGCGTCAGATCATGGCATTCCAAGCTGCAGCTCCAGCTCCTGCTCCCGCCGGATGGAAGGCGTTGACTTGGACGGCTCATCGATCCTGCTAGCACTTTCCTTCAATCCAGCCCATCTCTTCCCCGTTGGAAGGTAAAATCCTTTCCTTTCCTTTCCTTTCCTCGGTGGGTGGCCGACACCCCTCCGGGCCGCGCGTGATCTGATCGGCCCCGGCGCGGCGCAGAGCACCACGAGTCTCCCGCCCCGTCCCGTCCCGTGCTTGGATCCCTGGAGCAGGAGTGGTGGTGGGGTAGCTGCCGCAGGCCCTTGTCCTGTCCCCCCCGCCCGCCGCTCCATAAAGATTCGGCGATTCCGTCTTCGTCTTGGTCCGATCGTCCCACCCATCGGCAGCGGCGATGGGCAACACGTGCGTCGGCCCCAGCATCGGCAAGAACGGCTTCTTCCACTCCGTCTCCACCGTGCTCTGGACCAGGCGCCCCGACGGCGAAGCCCTGCCCGCCGCCAACGCCAATGGAGGCGCCGCGGACCGGACGCCGCCGCCGGACGCGCCGCTGGCGGCCCACATCGTGAGCAAGGCGCCCGAGCCCGTCAAGATCGCCTCCGGCGCCGCCAACGCCAAGCCCGATGAGGCGGCGCAACCCAAGCCCAAGGCCAAGCCGCCGGCACATCCCAAGCCGGCCGCCCCCGCCGCCGCCAAGGAGCAGGAGTCCAAGGCGTCCACGGACTCGTCCAGCAGCTCCGGCTCCGGCTTCGGCGAGGCCAAGCCGCCGCACCACCGGCCCAAGGTGCCCCCGGTCAAGCGCGTGTCGAGCGCCGGCCTGCTGGTCGGCTCCGTGCTCAAGCGCAAGACGGAGAGCGTCAAGGAGAAGTACAGCCTGGGGCGGCGGCTGGGCCAGGGCCAGTTCGGCACCACCTACCTCTGCGTCGAGCGGAGCTCCGGCAAGGAGTACGCCTGCAAGTCCATCCTCAAGCGCAAGCTCGTCACCGACGACGACGTGGAGGACGTGCGCCGGGAGATCCAGATAATGTACCACCTGGCGGGCCACCCCAACGTCATCTCCATCCGGGGCGCCTACGAGGACGCCGTCGCCGTGCACCTCGTCATGGAGCTCTGCGCCGGCGGCGAGCTCTTCGACAGGATCGTGCAGAAGGGCCACTACACCGAGCGCAAGGCCGCCGAGCTCGCCAGGGTCATCGTCGGCGTCGTCGAGGTGTGCCACTCCATGGGCGTCATGCACCGGGACCTCAAGCCCGAGAACTTCCTCTTCGTCGACCAGACGGAGGAGGCCGCCCTCAAGACCATCGACTTTGGTCTCTCCGTCTTCTTCCGGCCTGGTGAGTTGTTGGTCAATCTGGTGGGTGCAACCACCATTCTGTTACTAATCGTAGCTAGAGTTCATCTCCATTGTTTTCAGAAAAGGAAACACTTTCGTATGTTTATTTTTTATTTTTCAGAAAAGTAAACATGAAAACAATATCATACTACATTCAAGGGATTGCACTGCATCTAGATGGGCAAGATATGATTTGTCATTTTGCTACCATGGTTCTGTATTTCTGTTCTTTGATTTGATCCATAATTCGGTCACGGGCTCACATCCCATCCAGACTGATTGATGTGACCATGTTGCGGGCTTCATAAAGCATGACAGCATACTGAATTTTGGCAATGCATTGTGATTTCAGCAGCATTCTTTTTTCTGAGAAATTATGCCATTCAACTGCAACCATGAACAGCTTGGTTGCACATCATTATCATCCTGCAGTTTGAATCTTATCCATCAGATTTGAGACATTCTCCACTGTAATCTCTGCTGATGAGGATCTTAATTATCCCAGGTCAAATATTCACCGATGTTGTCGGAAGCCCCTACTATGTCGCGCCAGAAGTGCTGAAGAAGAAATATGGCCCCGAGGCAGACGTCTGGAGCGCCGGTGTGATCATCTACATTCTGTTATGTGGTGTGCCGCCATTTTGGGCAGGTATGAATTGTGTTCACTTTCGAGTTCTTTACTTCTTCGACACAATGCGCAATTACTTTACATTTTTTTTGGCATTTTGATCTAATTACAGCCTTTGTTTCTTTTCATCGACCAGAGAACGAGCAGGGCATATTCGAAGAGGTTCTACATGGGAAACTCGACTTCGAGTCAGATCCATGGCCCAGCATCTCCGAAGGCGCCAAGGATCTCGTGAGGAGAATGCTCCTCAGGGACCCCAAGAAGAGACTGACCGCCCATGAAGTTCTACGTGAGTCACTAAATTTCTCATCACATGACTACATAAATTCTAGTTCTCTCAATGGTCTTTACTCTTTAGTGAATTGTGTTGCTGAAGTCTGAAGATTGTTATTTTTGCACTGTTTCAGGGCATCCATGGGTTCAGGTTGGCGGTCTGGCTCCTGACAAGCCTCTGGACTCTGCTGTTCTATCCCGTATGAAGCAGTTCTCGGCCATGAACAAGCTCAAAAAGATGGCTCTCAGGGTAAGAAGTATTCACTTCCCGTCTTGAAATGAGTGTTTCTTTCGCATGCCTTGTCGCTCTGAATTGTCATCTTGCCTTTGTGCTCAACCACCAAGCCAAGTGGCCGGCACTACCTGCCAATGCCATTTGGAGCTCGGTGGATGTTATCATGGAAGAGACCAAGAATGCAAAAACCATCCAAATCGACTTGTCCTGACGTGTGTGTACGTGTGTGTCTGTCCAGGTGATTGCGGAGAACTTGTCCGAGGACGAGATCGCCGGCCTCAAGGAGATGTTCAAGATGATCGACTCGGACAACAGCGGGCAGATCACGTACGAGGAGCTCAAGGTGGGGCTCAAGAAGGTGGGCGCCAACCTCCAGGAGTCGGAGATCTACGCGCTCATGCAGGCCGTAAGTTCAATAAAGCTTCTCATCTCAGATGAGCGAGGATGATTATTAATCCAGTGAAAAAACTTGGTCTTGACACGACATGATGATGAAATGGGGTGAACGCAGGCGGACGTGGACAAGAGCGGGACGATCGACTACGGCGAGTTCATCGCGGCGACGCTGCACCTGAACAAGGTGGAGCGGGAGGACCACCTGTTCGCGGCGTTCCAGTACTTTGACAAGGACGGCAGCGGCTACATCACCCCCGACGAGCTGCAGCTCGCCTGCGAGGAGTTCGGCCTCGGCTCCGACGACCTCAGCCTCGACAACATGATCAGAGAAGTCGACCAGGACAACGTCGGTCACAGCTTCCCTTCCTTTTTTATCTTCTCTTGGGGGCGCTCTGACTGAACTGAAACCAAAATGCTGATGATCTCGTGTGTTGGTTGTTTTGGCAGGACGGGCGCATAGACTACAACGAGTTCGTGGCGATGATGCAGAAGCCGGCGCTGGGGCTGGCGAAGAAGGCCGGGGCCGGGTTGGAGAGCAGCTTCAGTATCGGCTTCAGGGAGGCGCTGAGGATGGCCTGAAGGAGGAGGAGGAGGAGCTAGGTGGTAGTCGTGGTGACGCTAATTTCGTTCTGCTCGTCGAAGACGCTTGTTGTAGAGACATGGTGAGGTGATTTGGGTTTTCATAGGGTGGAAAGTGGCAGCAGCTCCTGGCGAGTAGCGGGGGACGGTCGGGACTCGGGACAACGTGCGTGTAGTAGAGGCAGGCAGGCAGGCAGGCAGCCCCGGTGATTTTGTGCTCGCTACTGGATTGGTTCAATTGTGTATTATACTGAGTATAAACTACAAAAGGCTTTTCCCCCTCCTTGTATACAGTACGGTTAGAAGTGAAACTTGCACAAGTTGGATTAGCTTTATAGGAAGAGTCATATGAATGTGGCAAATTTGTGAAAGTTTTGAAGGGCCCCAAACTCAAGTGGGAATAAGTTTAGGGGATTTTCTCTGGCATCCCTGGCTGTGGCTCGGTGGCTCTCCTCCCTGTCCCCACTGGCACGAGTAGAGCAGCGACCCAAGCAGACGGACTCCTACAAAGGAGAAACATCACATAGAGTTTTTTTGTACTGAGAAACATGGCCGCCAGGGACG
>NC_041389.1:620476489-620521021 GCF_002162155.2 Triticum dicoccoides
ATTGGATAGTCAGAAGACTTGCCAGTCTTAACTATCCCTTTTGTTAGATCAGCAAGTGATTTGCAGTTCTTGATCTCTGGATGGTTGAATGTATCAAGCTGGAAATGTGGTAGCTCGCACTCCAACCGATCTCTTTCTTGACTAGAAAAATCTGCAGGATAGAATTTCTCCACTAGTCTGCATATCTTTGACTTGCTGAAGGCATCATGCCTCGGGTCCAATGATGAACAAAGATCTAGAAGCTCAGTAACATGAGAACTAAATCGATCATTCAACTCTATCACTTGTTGATCTATTGCAACATTAAACACATCTACTTTGTAATGATGGATAACTGTGGTGTTGTCATGTTTATTTCGAGATTTCGTCACATCAACATACCTAAAATTAATATATATTGAAAAATAAGAATTAGTTGCATGATCTACACATTGATGAGAAGTATGTAAGTGGCTAAATCTCTACATTGTAATTTATATAATCATAAAGAGATAGGAAAAGATACGTACTTTTGATCCATGTCCGGGATGTCAATCTCATGTTTCACACAAAAGGATTTCACATCTTCAAAAAGGTTGTCCCATCCATCTTCTCTTAGTTCACCAAGCAACACCTTTGTGTTAGAAACACAATCTAATGCATTTGCAATGTCCAAAGATTTATGTTGAAGTTTGAGACACAAGACATCTGTGATTTTCATGATTCTTTCCATTAAGTGTAGAATGAACACAAAATCAAATGTCAGTAGGATTTTCAAGGCACCTCCGGCATCACCTCTTGAGTTCCTTGTAGCTGAACGATCAGCTGCTACACTTCTTAGCACTGTAACAGTTGCGGCAAACATCTTTAACAAACTTTTGATAGATTTGTAGTGGGAACTCCATCTCGTGTCTCCGGCCCTTTGTAAAGAACCTATTTGATTGGCCCCTCTTCCTGTGTCAAGCTCTCCCAATTCAATCTCACTAGCAATTTCAGCAGCCTGATTTTCTAACAGTTCATCATTCCGTTTGGGAGATGCACTAACTGTATTTACAATGAAATTTGCATGCTGAAAAAAATTATGGACCTCATGTACCTCCCTTGAAGCAGCAACAAGAGCCAATTGGAGTTGATGTGCAAGACAATGGATATAGTATGCATAAGGGCACTCTTTGAGAATTAGAGCTTTCAGCCCATTCCACTCCCCCCTCATGTTGCTTGCTCCGTCATATCCCTGGCCTCTAATATCTTGCACATTCAACCCATTATCAACTAGGACGGCAATAATTGTGTTCTTGAGAGTCAAAGCACTAGTGTCTCTAACATGAACAAGATCAAGAAAATGTTCTCTTATCACCCCTTCTATGTTTGCAAATCGAAGAACTACTGCCATCTGCTCCTTTTTAGACTCGTCTCTACATTCATCAACCAAGATAGAGAATTTGCTATTACCAAGTTCTTCTTTAATTGAGGTTTTCACTTTTCCAGCAAATATGCTAGCAATTTCCTTTTGAATAGTTGCTGAGGTGTACTTTGCATTTCTTGGAGCATTCTGTACAACTTCATGTACATCCTTGTTATAAGACGCCAAAAGCTTAATCATTTCCTTGAAATTACCTTGGTTCTTGGAATCCTCAGACTCATCATTTCCTCTGAAGGGACATGCTTGAAACATTAGCCACCTGATGCAATCAACATAGAATAATTATTAGATGTCCAGTATAAAGAAATTCTAAATGTTCAAAATTAAATACTTCTTACTTACCTCATGGCATCAATGGAAGTCTTTAGCCTTAGTCTTGCATCAAGAACCCGCTTCTTAGTTTGCTTTTTCATCACCTCATCAACATGATTAAGTATGTTTCTCAAGTTTTCATAACACCGAATTGCAAAATTGTGAGCCGAGCTGGGAGTAGTGCCCATATGCTTGAGGAAAGCACATTCTTTTCCATTGTTAACTTTCTTCCACTTATCAAATCCGCTCACTGTGAATGTATCTGAACCACACTTCCCAATTGGCTTCTTTGAGAAGAGAAAACAAGGCAAACAATAGGCACAATTTTTTAAAGGTGAATACTCCAACCACCAATGATTCGTGAACCAATCACTTTGGAATCGCCTACGGCCAGCCCCTGTCCCAGTAAATTCATACTCATCTGGCTTTAAGATTGCTTGATAAGCCCCTTTAGATATATAAAAACGCCTAGCAGCATCATGCTCATCGGGAGGAAGTTGCCAAATTTGAAGACGTTGCCCGGGCTCTCGGTCATAACTTGTGGTTATAATTGTATCTTCTTCCGTAGCTTCTGGCACGGAAACATCATGATCAATTTGGGCATCACCATCAGTACAATTTGGGTGATTCTGTTCGCTAGGTTGAACGTTGTCGTTGTCTGCAGTAGCATCATGTTCTGATGGCCGAGAGCTTGAACCAACGGGTTTGAAAAAGTTCTGTATTGATTCTCTCTTTCTCTTCATGTCTACACAAGCACAAACAATTGAAAATTTTATATTGATGATTAAGGGCTGCAGTTTGGATGATTATACTTCTATAATTGTTAAAGGCATGAACTACTAATCCATGTGAAAATAAATTACCTTTTCCCCTTGTGCTGCTGCCGCTTATCCTGCCCGGGCCCGGCTGCCCGTCGTCCGCCGTCGTTCTGTCCAGGACTCCGGCCTCCGGGCTGCCGGCAACGTGTCCGTGGATCGGCGCCTGTCCGAGCGTTGCGGCGTCCCCTTCCTATCCTGGCTTCTCGACGGGCGTTGGCGGCGCGCCGGCGACCTGGCGTCCCTGAGCGCTGGAGGCAGTCCCCAGAGATCCAATCGCTAATTTTTTGGAGACGAAGAGTCGAACGAACTGACGACGTGCGCAGCGTGCTAGCGTTGTCTTGGGGGCCTATCAATCGTAGTGTGTCATGGTGTGCAGGGCCTGCTCGGCTTAGTTTTTTTGCTTTTAGCCTGTAAATGTTCAATGGGCTGCACTGGTTACATGGGCTATACGCCTATACAAAAAGGCCGATGGGGAATAGGGGGGGCGAAGCAGGCTGCAGGCAAGCACACAGGTAAAAAAAGTAGCTCTAACCTCTTCCGTTTCAAGGGACTGCGCGATCGTTGGGGGGGGGTCTCGCCCCCCCTCGTCCCCCCCTTAATCCGTCCCTGATGGCCGCCAACATCGATTCCAGTGATTCCTTGCGTTTCGGACCACGGCATCGTGGCACTAGGAGAAGGAAGACGAGAAGAACTCATTGTGAAGAAGAAATGTTGAAACCGTGGCCCATGGAAGACGAATTCCACCTAGTTTGTAGACTCCTTCACATGCGTACAATCACGGTCGATGATCCTTTATCAAACTACTTTTGCGGACCATATATCCAAGCCCTGGATAGCTCATGGACATTGTCTAGTGGCGAGAAGTCATCGTTGGCCACATGAAAGGAAGAAGAAGAAAGACGGAAGAAGATGAAGAGAGGCTCCATTGTGGGGTTGAATTGGTTTGGGGAATAAGTTTAGGGGATTTTCTAGATGAAGAAAAGTTTAATCCCCTAAAATATAGCTTTTTAGAGGAAAGGGGATACAATATAGAACTATAGGATAAGGGATCCTTGCTAGAGAGCATCTCTAGCCCATTCCCCAAAAGCTATATATAAGTGAGGAGACTTGGGGTAGCCCGAATGAATGTGGGCCAAGTGGATGGTGGACCACCTGAACTCCCTTGATTTGGGGTTGAACTAGGGATTTCAAACGTCTGGGTGCGTTCGGGCCTAAATAGGCATCCAAATTGGAGGTCCAAGAGTGTCTGGACCATCTGGTAATTGTTAGTAGGACTATGTTGGTTCTCAAGTTTACCTCAGGACATTTGTCTCTCACTGATATATTACGGAAATAATTGACCCCCATTTCAATAAGGAAAAAAGTTCTCGGTTATATGAAGACTCTAAGGTTTTATAGCTTTATTCAAGTCGTAGGAAAACCACACTATTAATAGGGGTTGAGGGAGTTCTAGAAAGTCTGAGGATCATGGAAACTCATACACTAAGTCACCCCATGTGCCTAAGGATTTTGTGGGTCAAAATCCTAACCAAGTGCCACTATTGTTGTGACCTCTAGGCCCCGAGGTCTAGGGACCGGGTCCTCGAGTAAAGGTTTTCACTCTGGATTCTTCGGGTCCCTGGGGCATCTGGCCCCGTGTCCCAGGGCCCCTTCCTCCACACGACTATCTCTTAAGATGGGCCAGGGCCCCGAATTCTTTGACCTTGACGAGTGATATTTTTACACCCATTCACCTTTTGTTTAAACTGATATATTTCATTAATACCGAGATATTCACTACGATATTGCTACCAATGACTAATAAATGTGAAGGATTCCATGAATCCTCTCTTAGATGTGTTTCCGCAGGAAATGAGCCAGAAAGGGAAGAAATCACGTGTGAACATGGAAACGAGTGGAAATGGAGATAGAATAAATCATCAGGAGGCACACCAGCAAAAACAACACAAAAGACGGTGTTCCATATGACCGCGAACGCCCATATGAGCGGTGGTATGGCATGAATTCTGAGGTGCCTCGTCCACCTAAACAACTTTTATAAAGGGGACCACGTCAACATGTCAACAGAGAAGCGTCGAGTGAAACCAGAACAGAACCATCGTCATCCCCTCTCGTCAACCCTAGCCACCGCCATTTTTCATCTCCATAGCCGCCAACACCACCATAGCCCATCTCCCTCTAGTTTATACTTGTAATCATGCATCGCACAAGGCAACCATTGTAAGACATATTTGCAATCCATCAATCTTTCAAGATGTGTTCCTCAGTGTTTTCTTCTTGCGATCTGATCTCCATGTGTGAGTAGTTTAGTAAGGTATGTGATGAGGGATAGGCCTTGCAACCCGTTGTATTTGTTGTGGGGATCAATGGAAGAGCTTAGAATTAACATCCCGTATGTGTGAAATAAAATTGTTCCGTAGATGTCTCTTGTCTTGTCCGCGGTCTTCATCCCTGCACGTACCCAGGATCATAGAGATCGAGCAATGGTGATGCTAAGTGCAAGGAGAATGTGAAAATTATTCTAAACAACAGTGATAGAAGGGTTTAGTACAGTAACACGAATCTAATCCTTGGGGATTCATGAGGTGTAGTCATTAAACGCCCAAAGCTCTCATCTGATTATTATAATTTTAATTATCGAGGCAACCCTGCGCGATGGATAGGGCCTGCGGTAGGACAACTGATTCTTGATGCAATACTTGTGCCAGTCAAGATGTTATTTGGACATATCCCCCACTTCGGTTCATAACAAACACATCTCGACGAGTGACTTCCAGCGCACAAATTAAGATCATGTCTGGTCCCAACACAAAAACATGGTTGTAAGCATTAAGACCTCATACTCGTACCTCTTTTTTATTGTAAGTGTTTGAATCACTATTTGCTTGATTGATCCGGTCATAAGCTCGAATTAATCCTTTGACGAAAGCTTGCTAGAGACCATCGCTTCAAGGGAGCCTTCCTCTCGTGGGTTCGATAACCCAGGGTCACCTTTGCGGAAACAGGTGCGGGATAGTTTTTGTTCCTTTACTGGATCACTAAAAGGAGGTATCAAGCCCTTTTTTGGCACCGTTGCTGGGGAGGAGTTTAGTGTTCCTAGTCTTTGTGTTTGGATTTTTTGTTAAAGTATAGTTTCATTTTTTGTTTTTACTTTTTGTTCTAGTTTAAGTTTTTTCTTGTTGCAAGTCTTGTTAGTTGAAAAACCTAAAAAGATTATCATGTCTCGTAATCTTGGAAGTTTTGCTACTCCGAGCAACAACTTTATGCATGAATCCATAGCACAACCTGAGGTTGCACCCGCTGAGCATGAGGTCAAACAGAACTTAGTTTCCATGGTTCAACAAGGCCAATTTGGAGGATCCACTTCCGAAGATGTCAGTATGCACTTGCATAATTTTACTGAATTGTGCAACATGACACGCATTAGAGATTGTGACCCTTATGCTTTGAAGTTGCATCTATTTCCTTTCTCTCTGAGAGGAAAAGCAAAAGAATGGCTTCTAGCTTTACCTAGAGGCAATATAACTTCATGGGCTGATTGTTGCAGCAAATTTTTATCTAAGTTTTGTCCACCTGCAAAATTTATGCAACTACGTTCTCAGATTAAGGTTTCAAGCAGGAAGAATGTGAGCCACTAGAGCTTGCATGGGATAGAATAAAAGAAGCCATAAGGAACTGTCCTAATCATGGAATGGAGGAATGGTTAATCCTTCACATGTTTTATAATGGTTTAAATCACATGTCAAAAACTATGGTTGATACAGCTGCAGGAGGAACAATCATGGGAAAGCCCATAGATGATGTCAGGAAACTACTTGATGATATGCAAGAAAACCATGCCCAATGGCATGTTGAGAGAACCACCACCAAGAGGATGAATGCAACTGAAGAAAAGAATGCGGAGTTGACAGCCAAGCTTGATGAACCCATCTCCATTGTGAAAGGTAAATAAGAGGTAAACTTTAATGCCATCACTAATGAAGAAACTAGTGATGTGAATTCTAAAAAATGAATATGCTCATAGACTTCCTTTTCCTAGTAATAATGGAGCATCAAATACTTTTAATGGAACTAATAGCAGCAGTAGAAATACTCTTGAAGATACTCTTAAAAGTTTTATTGCTAGTCAAACTGAGAATGAAAACTTCAAAAATATTTTGAAGAATCATGATAAATGGTACGTCTCTGATTGCTTGTATCTGCGTTGGTATTTCCCCCAAGAGGAGAGGATGATGCAGCAAAACAATGGTAAGTATTTCCCTCAGTTACGAAACCAAGGTTATCAATCCACTAGGAGAACCAAGCAACACTATGTAAACAACACCTGCACACAAAAAACAAATACTTGCAACCCAACGCGAAAAAGAGCTTGTCAAACCCTCCTCGGTATTGAGATAGATTAAATTGTATGAGATTTGATAAATAGATCTAGCAAAAACACAAAATAAAAAAGGTAAAGAAAAAGTGCAGCAAGGTATTTTTGGATTTTTGGAATAATAGATCTGAAAACAATATGATAGGAAATAGACCCGAGGGTCGTATATTTCACTGGTGGTTTGTCTCGAGAAATAGCATACGGTGGGTAAACAAATTACTGTTGGTAATTGATAGAAGAGCGAATAACTATGATGATATCCAAGGAAATGATCATGTATATAGGCATCATCTCCAAGATTAGTAGACCGAAACGATTCTGCATCTACTACTATTACTCCACACATCGACCTCTATCCAACATGCATCTAGTGTATTAAGTTCACGGAGAAATGGAGTAATGCAATAAGAACGATAATAGACAAGATCTATTCATGTAGGAATAGACCCCATGTTTTTTTATCCTTAATGGCAATGATACATACGTGTCACTTCTCCTTCTGTCACTGAGATTGAGCACCGCAAGATCGAACCCACCACAAAGCACCTCTTTCCATTGCAAGAAAAATCAATCTAGTTGGCCAAACCAAACCAAAGTTTTGGAGAAGAAATACGAGGCTATAATAATCATGCATATAAGAGATCAAAAAAGATTCAAATAATATTCATAGATAGATCTGATCATAAACTCACAATTCATCGGATCCCAACAAACACATCGCAAAAAGAGTTACAACAAATAGATCTCCAAGAACATCAAGGAGAACATTGTATTGAGAATCAAAAAGAGAGAAGATGCCATCTAACTACTGCCTACTGATAACCCACAAGTATAGGGGATCACAATAGTTCTCGAGGATAGAGTATTCAATCCAAATTTATAGATTCAACACAAGGGGAGCCAAAGAATATTTGTAAGTATTCACAACTGAGTTGTCAATTCAACCACACATGGAGATTAATTATCTGCAGCAAAGTGATCAGTAGCAAAGTAGTATGATAGTTTTGATAGTAGTAGCACAACAATAGTAACAGTAACAGTGATAGCAGTGGTTTTGTAGCAAGTGCAATAGTAACGATAGCAGTAGTAACTTAGCAAGATCAATATGTAGGAAAATTGTAGGCATTGGATCGGTGATTTTTTGGATGATATTCATCATGTAACAAGTAACCTAGGGCGATGCGGCACCAGCTCCAGTTCATAAATATAATGTAGGCATGGATTCCATAAATAGTCATACGTGCTTATGAAAAGAACTTGCATGCCATCTTTTATCCTACCCTCCCGTGGCAGCGGGGTCCTTATGGAAACTAAGGGATATTAAGGCCTCCTTTTAATAGAGGACCTGAACAAAGCATTAGGACACGGTGAATACATGAACTCCTCAAACTACGGTCATAACCGGGAAGTGTCCCGACTACTGTCACTCCGGGGTTGCGGATCATAACACATAGTAGGTGACTATAACTTGCAAGATCGGATCTAGAACATAGATATAATGGTGATAACATAAACGGTTCAGATCTGAAATCATGGCACCCAGGCCCAAAGTGACAAGCATTAAGCATGGCAAAGTCATAGCAACATCAATCTCAAAACATAATGGATACTAGGGATCAAGCCCTAACAAAACTAACTCGATTACATTATGAATCTCATCCAACTCCTCACCGACCAGCGAGCCTACGAAGGAATTACTCACTCCCGATGGGGAGCATCATGGAATTGGCGATGGAGAAGGGTTGGTGACGACGAAGATCGAAATCTCCCACTCCGGAGCCCCAAACAGACTCCAGATCTAGCCTCCCGATGAAGAACGGGAGGCGGTGGCGGCTTTGTCTCATGAAATGCGATAATTCTTTCTCCCTAATTTTTTTTCTGAAAAAATGTGATTTTGTAGCATCGGTTTCAGGGTCTGCAGGGCCACTAGGTGGGGATAACCCACCTGGGCGCGCCTAGAGGGGGGGGGGGCTGGTGGGTTGTGCCCACCCAAGTGCCCCCCTCCTGTGGTTCTTGGCTCCAGAAATTATCTTTATTCGTATAAAAATTCCTCGCAAAGTTTCGTTCCATTCCGAGAACCTTTATTTCTGCACACAAACAACACCATGGTAGTTTTGCTGAAAACAACGTCAGTCCGGGTTAGTTTCATTCAAATCATGCAAATTAGAGTCCAAAACAAGAGGAAAAGTGTTAGGAAAAGTAGATACGACGGAAGCGTATCAACTCCCCCAAACTTAAACCTTTGCTTATCCTCAAGCAATTCAGTTGATAAACTGAAAGTGAAAAGGAAAAACTTTTACGAACTCTTTTGCTCTTGTTTACATAAATAAGCTTAAGTAGCACCCAGGTTTTCAGCCAATATTATAACTAACTATGTCGACAATAACGCTTAAAAATTATATTAACTCATATCAATAACATAATCAACTAGCGAGCAATAATAAGATATCTCAAACAACAACGCGTTGTCAAAACAACCATGATATAATATGACAATAGTGGTATCTCGCTAACCCTTTCTGAGACCGCAAAACATAAATGCAGAGCACTTGCAAAGTTCAAGCAACGACTAAACATTGTAATTCATGGTAGAAAAGGTCCAGTCATGATGCACCAAACATTAGCTATACACAATGCATGAGGATGACAATAGTGCTCTTAGGTTCTGGCAATTATGTGAGAAGGTGTTGACACAACATAAAAGTAAATAGATAACCCCTTCGCAGAGGGAAGCAGTGATTTGCAGCGGTGCCAGAGGTCAAGTTTTTAAAACAGAGGTAAATGAAATTTTGAGAAATGCACCCTTCTTGTTTACTTCACGACCATTAGTTATCAGTATCTTCCATGCTAAACACATTAGTGGCGGTTCCCAAGCGATAAAAGTAAAGGTTTACTCCCTCTCCACCAACAACCACACTCCACGGCTTGCCCGAAACAATGGATGTCGTCCATACCAACAACAGTCCGGGCAGAGTTTTGTTTAATTATTTGCAATTTGAATTCGGGACTGGGAATCCCTATTACCGGCCCTCTCATGCAAGGACGAGTGAATAAACACTCATCATGAGAATAACCCTCTTAGCATGGAAGATCTGACTACCTCCTGTTGCCCTATGAACAATCCAGGCACACAAAAAAGGATATTTATTTGAAGTTTTTAGAGGTGGCACATGCAAATTTACTTAGGACGGAAGGGTAATACCGCATATAGGTAGGTATGGTGGACTCATCTAGAATAACTTGGATTTCATGGTTTTGATGCACAAGTAGAATTCCCGCTTTGTACAGGTGAAGTCTAGCAATTAGGTTGAGAAGCGGCCAGCTAGAGAGCGAAAACGGTCATGAACATGCATTATGCATAAGTAACATTGGATACTAGCACGAGTAGGATATGAACACCATGAACATAAATATCATAGAGGCTATGTTGGTTTCGATTCAACTACATGCATGAACATGTGCCAAGTCAAGCCACTCGAATATTAAGAGGAGGATACCATATCATCATACTACATCGCAATCATTTTAACGCAATGTTGACATCCAAGATAAATCATTATCCACTCCTAGCTACTTATGCATGGCATGAGAAACTATAATCTCTAATTGTCATTGCAAACATGTTTGATCATAATATACTGAATCATGAATACTAGGTTAAACATATTTACAAAAATAGAACAAGTCGAGTTCATACCCGTTTCTCTCTTCCACAGCCAGTTCATCAAATATCATCATTATTGCCTTTCACTTGCACGACCGAACGACGTGAAAAAACAATAATAATGCAAGTGTGTCGCGGACTAAACTGGAATCTGCAAACATTTTATTCAAAAGGAGAAGACAAGGTAATCTGGGCTCTTTAATAGATCAACAATAATGCATATGAGAGCCACTCAACATTTTCATCGTGGTCTTCTTCTCGGTATGACTCAACAGAAAGAAAAAGAAATTCAGAGAAACACACTGAAATATTTTTGGAGTTTTTGGTTTTTCTTGAACGAGCAAATAAAAGGGAAAAACAAAAATGAGAAAAACTATTTAGACGGGAAAGCTCCCAACAAACAAAAGAAGAACAAAGAAATCTTTTTGAGTTTTTTTAAATAATACAACTAACTATGCTAGGAAAAAAAATCAAAAAGAAGCAGGAAATATTTTTGTATTTTCTCAAAGTTTTTCAAACACACAAGAAGAAGGCGAGAAAATAAATCTAGAATGGATAATACAATGAAAGAAGTGAGGGCACCGACAATTAGACTGAGTGTGTGAACATGAATGTAATGTCGGTGAGAAATACGTACTCCCCCAAGCTTAGGCTTTTGGCCTAAGTTGGTCTAAGGCCACTGATAGAAGCCATGAGGTCCTAAGTTGAAGTGTTGGGGAGCGGGCACCTGAGGGTCCCACTACTGAGGCTCCTTCTGCGTTGCGGCTAGGTTTTTCTGGTAGGCGACAATGTCCTCAGGCATAATCCTGTATCCGCCCCTGACAATAGGATCAAACAAAGCAGGTGCAGGCAATGGAATAATATCACGAGTTTCCACACTGAAAACTAGGTTATAAGGAACATGAATGTCAGTGTTCTCGCCATCAATAAACTGGTGGTGTGCCATAGCCTGACGATCTAAATAAACCTTGGGTAAAGGGTAATCATGCTGGCGTATCTGAACATCGAAGTGACTCGCCAAACGAGTAGCATAAATACCACCATGTATTTTACCCTTGGATCTGTTAAGGTGGAGGCGACGTGCCACAATAACTCCCAAGCTATAACTGTTGTCGCCGTAAAGTGCACAACGTAAAACAGCAAAGTCTGGAGCACTGAGTGCACCTACCTTCTCTCTAGCAAGTAAACACTTCGTAATGAATAGAGACAAATAATGCACAACAGGAAAGTGTAAACTAGTGGCAGTGACACTCGATACCCCTCTCTCATCCCCCACTATCAGAGTACGGTAAAAACCATCAAACTCTGCGGGCCTAGGCTCCACTAAACTACCATCTGAAGGAAGCATGCATATGTCACAAAATTCAGTAAGAGGTATCTGAGGTGTTCAACATATAAGTTAAACTGCACCTCAGGGGGATTATTCCTACTCAAGAAATGAAAACTTTGCACAAAGGAATTTGTGAGGAGATGATACTGTTCACATTCAGCTACAATGAAGTTGGTGAGGCTGGCATTAGCAGCATATTGTGCAAACTCCGAAAGGATTCTGGCCCCTTCCATGAACGGGTTGTGCGGCCATTCACACGACCGTACCTCCGCCATTCTCCGGCATGGAGATCACTGTCAGATGACTGCCCAATAACTCCCTTGGAGTTATTCTTGGAAGCAAACTTTCTAAAGATACTCATCTTTTTCCTATGAACAAAATTCTGAAAATTTTAGTCCACAAAATTTTCTCAACAAAACTTCAAAAAATTGAAAGCAACTACTCATAGGGATGCATAGAGGCCATAGCAAGCATTCAAACTACTTAGAACTCTAAGAATTCAACATGCAAGCTCATCTATAGCAGCACCAAGAGTAACTAATTATTCAGAATATAAACCACTAAAGCAAAAACTAATTGGACCAATGGTGGAAGTCACATACCAAGAAACAATCCCCCTGAACAGTTTCGGAAATTGTCGTGGAAATATCACGTCAGATGTCCTTGTGAAAGGACTTAGTCGTGGAGCCATCGCGACGGGTTAGCTTAAAGGGGTTAAACCGGGCAAAGGACACGGGAGTTTTATACTAGTTCGGCCCCTTACGATGAAGGTAAAAGCCTACGTCTAGTTGTGATGGTATTATTGGGGTTTCGATTACCAGGGAGCAAACACGCTATGCCTGGCTTTCGAGTTGTTGTTTCTTGTCCCTGAACCGCCGCCGGGTCGTCCCTTTATATACACAGGTTGACGCCCGACCGGTATATAGAGTTCTGAGGCCGACTCATACAAGTGTCCGGCTCGGTCTCTAGCTCCCTAACTTACAATACAAGTTATACAACTATGGCGGTTTACCACTATGGGCCCTAATCCGCCTTTGGGCTTTGGGCCTCTAGCTTCATCAGTAAAGCGCCATCTTCCAGGTCTTCATGGGCTTCAGTGTAGATGGAGGGTGAACCGGCCCGTCCTGGGCGGTTTACACTCAGTAGTTATATCCCCAACATTAGGCCCCAGATAGATTTGAACCAGTTCATGTCAATCCTCAATACTTAGAAAAACTCTGTGAACATCTTCTTACACTTTTTGTAAACCGCCATGATGTCTTCTCCTGTAAACTTTGTTAAACTGCCATGACGTCATCCTCTGGACACAGCAGCGGCTCATCATGATGTCATCTCTGTATAAAAAGATTAAAAAGATTCCCTTCATTAATGGTATCCCGAAGATCGAGGCGACAACTGCGCCCTCTTTTGCCACTTTAGGCTCCTCGATTCTCGCGCCTGCCACTTATCCCCTTTCTTTATAAATAAGGCCGGGGGGTCTTTCCATTCTCTCCCCTTGCCTCTTTGCCTCGTCTTCCTCCTCGCGACCCGATGAACTCAAGCGCCATCGCCGCCGTCGACCTTCAACTCTGCACCGACCAGGCCACTACATCAACCTGAAAAGCTCTAGAGATCCGCACTCTCCTTCGTTGCTCCTGAGAACCCCCTGGTGAGTTCTTCCCTTAACCCTAGATCTCCATTAGGGCGTCCTATTCATCTGCGTTCATCTGTGTTCGACAGTGCTTCTCTGCCTTTCCCTTGGCCTTTTTACTGAACTTAGCTAGGCTTGATAGTTTCCTTTTGCGGCTAGATCCATAGTTTTAATCTGCCATACTGCAGTATCTTGCTGTTTTTGAAAAAATCCCGTCTAGACCTTCTTTGTTCCGCTTAACGCCATTGTAGGACGCAGAAAGTTTTCTTTATTGAATCACAGTAGATCCAAAATTATATCATCCTTGTGTGAAACTTGTTTCTGCAACACTTAGCGAATTTCAGCTCTGTTGCTTCCCTCATAGGCGGTTTAACTTGTAGAAAATCATAACCCTCCTAGTACCATTAGCCCTCACTTAAACCTCCATCTAACTTGAGTATCAATAGCCGGTTTAACATGCATAATTACCCGGTTTAACTCTGGTTGGTATACATCAACTTTGAATCGTAAACCGGCCTTCGTGCTTTTTCAGTTTACCTTCCAATATGACCAAGCAATTCGCCACGTGCAACTGGGTTCCTTCCCGGATCACCGAAATGCAGCTCAATGGATATGTTTTGACTGGCGCTTTGGCCAAGAAAGATGTCCTCCATTGGCGAGTTCCTGGCCCTGAATGCCCTCTAGAACCTCAAGTTGGGGAAGTGATTGTGTTCATGCAGCATCTAGACCGGGGTTTTAGCCCTCCCGGTTCAAAGTTTTTCCGGGATGTACTTGCTAGTTTTCAACTCCGTCCTCAAGACATTGGACCAAATTTTGTGTCCAATATATGCAACTTTCAAGTGTTCTGCGAAGTTTACCTTCAAGAAGAACCATCTGTTGAGCTCTTTAGAGACTTTTTTCATTTAAACTGCCGGACCGAATTCTCTGACGGCCCCAACACTGAACTTGGCGGCGTATCAATTCAGAAAAGGAAAGAAGTTGACTTCCCTCATGCAAAACACCACAGCCATCCAAAGGAATGGAATCAAACCTGGTTTTACTATCTGAACACTACACCTGCTGATGAAAACCCTCTGCCGGGTTACCGTGCTCACCGGCTCAGCAACATCCATCCTCTGCTCTCACGGCTCACAGCCAGAGAACGACAATCTTACACACCTCAACTTGCTAAGCTCCGGGCTCTTCTAGCCAATGGCTTAACCGACATCGACCTTGTTCGGTGCTGGGTTTCCTGGGGTATCCTTACCTTAAGCCGCCGCTCCGGTTTGATGTATGAGTATACCGGCAACGTCAAAGACCCTCAACGGTCTCATGAGATAGAAAAGACTGATGAGGAAGTTACTGAAGCCGTGAAGGAGATGTTGGATGAACCGATCGCTCAATGCAGCAAGACCGGATTGGCTCCTTTTATGCCTCCAACAAACCGTTAGGAGTAAGAAATTTACCCTTTTGTACTTTTATTGATCCGTCTCCGCTTTAACATTGTTCTGATAATCCCTTGTTTGATTTTACAGGCCAAGGATTCTTTCTGGAAGAGGAAAACTTCAGATAAACCGGTGAGGGCTCCTCATCCAAAAAGCAAAAATAAAGAAAACAACCAAGAAGAAAACCGCTGAGTCTTCTGATCCGCCTGAAGATGTTGATGAGTCGGATCCAGAGGTAGAACTTGACTCCCTTGGTTCATTTTTCATATGCCTTATTGACAATGACTATTCCCAGGATGATGTAGAGGCCAGCCATGCGGACCATGTAGAGGTAATCTCTCTTTCCTCCGATTCTGACCTTGTGCCGGTTCAAAGATTTCACTGCACCGTTCGGAAAGTAAAACATTCTCACCCTCTTGCTCATTTGGATCCGCAATTTTCTTTGAAGACACAACAAACTGAAGGTCGTCGCACAACCCGGCACAGTGGCCAGCAAGTCACTTCCTCCGGTTTACTGGATACACCAACCCGGAAGCGCCGTCCAGAGGTTTCTTGTTCTCCCAAAAAAATTTATCCCTTGAAGGGTTGCTTCTGATACCCACTTAATCCGTCTGATCCGAATTACCAGGTGTCTTCCAATTCATCATCTGGCGGTGCATCAACCACTCAAATGCCTCCCCTCAAGACCGTCCCTGGGTAAGGATACTGTCTTTAACTTTGTCTTCTTGCACCGGTTTACCAACTGACCTCTTGTTCTAATATCAAAGTGCCAAAGCTCGTCTGAGCAAGAAAGCAAATACCACTGTCCCTACTGAAGAAGTTGAACCAGACAGAATTTCAGAAGGTGCTGACAAAGAAGCTGACATTGCCATTGATGATCCTGTACCTCAAAGTCAGGATGCATATGTTGAAGCGCCAGAAGTCAATCCGGCCAGTCCGCATGCTGATCCTCCAAGCCCAGCCAAGGGCGACGACGTGCCAAGCCCGACCAGGGATACTATCAATCCGCCAACCCCCTCAAAAGGTGGCGATGATGATGTTGTTATCACTGGTCATGGTTTCACTGCCCCTGGCAACCCAGTTGCCTTATCAAAGCACACTGCCAAGGAGGTATTTGCTACTATGGGCAAGGGGAAAGGGAAGGTAGATTTATCCAGCTTCATGAACCTTGGTACCGACGAGCTCCATTCCGGATACTTAAACCGCTTATACACAAGCCGGGATTATGAGGCCGGTTTAGTGAACTTAATGAAGGAACGCTATGAGGTAATCTTCGAAACACTTTATATTTGCTTGTAATGCATATCAACTCCTATTGTAGCCCCCAAGGGCCGGTTTATCTCTTGAAGACAAACCGGGTCTTGTAATATTTAAGAATACTTCAACTGAATAGTCCGCAAGGGCCGGTTTATCTGAACAGGATGAACCAGGACTTTAAAGAGCAAGAACATTTCAACAGAGTAGCCTCCAAGGGCCGGTTTACCTTAATAAGATGAACCGGGACTTTCTGTCCTTATTAAATGTCTTTACTGTGTACTTAACAGATCAATAGTGCATTATCCCCCAAGTGCCAAGCTTAATACTTTGTTTTGAGCCTTGGGACTTTAAGATCTCTATTTTAAGAAGTAATCCAAATTAGCCCCCAAGTGCCAAGTGTATAACTTGTTATGTGCTTGGGACTTTGAGAGAAATTTTAATAGCTTCCTCTTCTGATTTTTGCAGACTAATATAAATACCAAAGAGTCTCAAATCGCCGATCTTCAAGAAAACATCAAGTCCCAGCAAGAAGAGACTTCTAAAGCCAAAGAGGATCTAAAGGGCACTTTGACATCCATGGAACAACTGAAAGATGGCTTCAAAACTGAACGCACCAACTGGGAAACCGAAAGAGCTGCTTTGTTGAAGCGGGCTGAAGACGCCGAAGCAGCTCTTAAACCGGTGGAAGAAGAGCTGACTGGGCTGAAACATCAAGTGAATGCCATGACAGCTGCAATTTTTGGTAAGTACTTTATAATATCCTGTTCTGAAGTATCTTCAACTCTGTCGGTTTAACATTTAAGTTTCAAAACCGTTTCAGGTAATCGCATTGCTCATCTAGGCGCAAATATGCAGATGAAGTTGAAAGCAGCATACACATTGATTGAGTAATTGTATACTAGTGCACAACAAGTCATCTCTGCAGCTTCGTACAACAAACCGGCACCCACCTTGATCAAGGATACCTTGGCCAGGCTCTCAATGACTCCTGCTCAGATAGAGGAGTTGAAGCGATCGGCTGCCAGAGCGGGCGCTTTGCTAGCGCTGACTCGTGCCAAATCATGGATAGGTAACCTGGATCCAGTTGATATCGCCAAGGGCTATCCGGATGAACAAGAAAATGGATCAGCATTCGATAATGAAGCCCTCAAGGCCCTGACCAAGGAGATGCGTCCGGTAGCAAGTCAGTTGGATGAAGAGGTGAATTTGACTTCGAATCGGTCCTTCTATGATGCCAACAATCATCGAGTTGACACTGTTGTGATGGAAGTGCAGAATCTTATTCCGCCAATTCGTAAGCACACTTATGCTCCTGACGTTGAACCATCAAATCTTATAAGTGAAGTGGCTGTCTTTCAAGCTTTAACCCGGATTGACTGGACCACCGTTGACTTCCAGCCACTGGGTGGAGATGAGGAGGTTGAACCGACGCCTGAAGATACATCAACATCACGTCAACCCGGCGATGAATCTTGATCCGGCAATCTGGTTATTGTCACAGACTTTGTTCAGTGTAAAAACAATCATTATTTTGGGCCTCAATGCGCCTTGTAATAGGCTAGTTAAAATACTTTGATCGGTGGCACTGATGTATGACTTTGTTGATCCTCCATGATATTTTCTGTGCTTAAGTATACTTTGATAATTTCATGCATTCCTGATATCTGCATAAAAAAGAATTGTCCGGGCGGTTTGCCGCCGGACGGGTCATAATGCCCAAGACAAAGCCTGGTTTATTACCAAGGCTAAATAGAAATATGAAATAAATCATACCTGTGATATTAAATCACTTAGTTGGTTTATCAACTATGATTGGATGAAGGGTGAAAGCCCAAACCTTGAGTATTGATAACTCCCACCATGCAGTGCTGGTGTGTAATAAATCACGCCAGGTTACGATGACCACCAGATGATCAAACTGGCGACGTGTAGTCAAAGCCAGACTGGGTTTTGTAACACCGGTTTGATAATGAATATGGTCAGACAACTTGTAGTTAAAAGCCAAGCCGGGTTAACAAACACCGGTTTAATAATGAGTATGGTCAGACAACTTGTAGTTGAAAACCAAGCCGGGTTAACAAACACCGGGTTATTATGATGACTGAAAAGCCACACCAGGTCAATAGACATCGGTTCAAGATAAGTTTATCGAAGAGTAAAAACTTGGCAAAAAGCAAATAAAAACCGTGTAGTTGGGGCTTTTCAAGGGCTGCCAGGCCCAAATTCGAGGCTTTTCATGGGCTGCCATGCCACTGAGTTAAACCATTTTGCAAAGCCTTTTAAGATGGACCTCCAACTAACCAATCATCGTTTAAACTTTGACAAGTTCAGGGTCTGTATAAGATTGACTTGTCAAACGTTCGGCGGATCGTGCCAGGATTACCTAGATAGGAGTGGCTTACTTGATGAAGGCAGGTTAACCCGGGGTTTTAGGTGAATACACCAGGCTTCCAAGCCGTGCTTGATAGCAGTTTACAAGGGTCCTTTCAAACTCTTTGCTGCAGTGCACAAAGAGCCCCCAAGTAACTTTGTGAGATGTGCTCATTGGGTGCCTATGTTTGAGCTGTGCATAGCATCCAGACTCTCTTTGGCCCCTTGGGTGTGAAGCTCCCAAGCTGTATTGTGGCATGATAGCTGGTTTAACAGGTAGTACTCCGCTTTGTCAGCTGAAGCCCCCATGTAACTCAAAAGATATTTGAGAAAAAACAGCAGAGGCCCTGCTTATAGCAAGGATGCCGGTTTATTATGTTGATCACAATATATACATTGTCGAAATATGTACATAAGAGAAGCCTATGGCTCAAGTATAGTAAGGCCAAAGGAGAGCTATGTTCCACGGCCGCCGGGTCTCCTCCTTAGAACCACGTGAGTTGTCTCGAACGTCAATGAGGTAGTATGATCCGTTGTGCAGATTCTTGCTGACCACAAAGGGCCCTTCCCAAGGTGGGGATAACTTGTGCATATCGGTCTGATCCTGGATGAGCCGGAGCACCAAGTCGCCTTCTTGAAAGGTTCTTGTTTTTACCCGGCGGCTGTGATAACGCCGCATGTCTTGCTGATAAATCGCCGAACGAGCCAAAGCCATGTCCCGTTTTTCATCTAACAGGTCCAACGCCTCCTGGCGTGCTTGCTCATTATCCGCTTCAACATAATTAGCAACTCGGGCGAATCATGACGAATATCACTTGGGAGGACTGCCTCTGCCCTGTAAACCATGAAGAAAGGTGTATAGCCTGTTGATCTACTGGGGGTAGTGTTAATGCTCCATAACACAGAAGGTAATTCTTTGACCCAACAACCCGACGTCTGCTTTAAGGGAACCATGAGCCGGGGCTTGATACCCTTCAAAATTTCCTGCTAAGCCCTCTCCGCTTGACCATTGGACTGGGGGTGAGCCACGGATGCTATATCAAGCCGGATGTGCTCTCTCTAACAGAAGTCCTCCATCTCACCTTTAGAAAGATTTGTGCCATTATCCGTGATAATGCTATGTGGAAAGCCAAAGCAGAAGATGATCTTCTTGAGAAATTGAACCGCCGTAGCTGCATCACACTTGCTTACGGGCTCCACTTCAACCCATTTAGTGAACTTGTCAACCGCCACCAACAGGTGGGTCTTCTTATCCTTGGATCGCTTAAAAGGTCCCACCATATCAAGCCCCCAAGTAGCAAACGGCCAAGTGATAGGAATCATCCATAGTTCCTGAGCCAGAACATGAGCTCGACGTGAAAATTTCTGACAAGGATCACACCGCTTTACCAGATCCTCCGCATCAGCATGAGCTGTCAACCAGTAGAACCCATGACGAAAAGCTTTAGCCATTAGAGACTTTGAACCGGCATGGTGACCACAATCCCCTTCATGGATCTCACGTAGAATCTCTTGTCCTTCCTCGGGAGAGACACAACGCTGGAATACGCCTGACACACTGCAATGGTGTAACTCGCCATTGTGAATAACCATAGACTTGGATCGCCGGATTATCTATCAGGCTAAAACTTCATCATCTGGTAGCTCGCCCCGGTTCATATACGCCAAATATGGAACCGTCCAATCCAGAATTACGTGTAAAGCGGCTACCAACTGGGCCTCCGGATCAGGAACAACTAAATCCTCCTCTGTAGGCAACTTAACAGATGGGTTATGCAAGATATCTAAAAAGGTATTGGGTGGTACCGGTTTACGTTGAGATCCCAACCGGCTTAAAGCATTTGCTGCCTCGTTTTTGCGCCAGTCAATGTGATCAACCTGATAACCTTTAAAGTGACCCGCCACAATATCCACCTCGTGTCTGTAAGCCGCCATGAGTGGATCCTTAGAATCCCAAGTGCCAGAAACTTGCTGGGCCACCAGATCAGAATCTCCAAAGCATCATACTCGGCTTAAATTCATTTCCTTGGCCACACGGAGACCGTGGAGTAACGCCTCATACTCAGCTGCATTGTTAGTACAAGGAAACATTAAGCGGAGAACATAACGAATTTTATCACATCAAGGGGAAGTAAGAACAACTCCAGCCCCCGAGCCCTCCAATTGCCTGGATCCATCAAAGTGAATAGTCCAATATGTGTTATCCAGTTTGTCCTCTGGTGCCTGTAACTCGGTCCAATCATTGATGAAGTCAACAAGCGCCTGAGATTTGATGGCCGTTCGAGGCATATACTTCAACCCATGTGGACCAAGCTCAATTGCCCACTTTGCAACCCAACCAGTTGCCTCCCTGTTCTGAATTATATCGCCAAAGGAGCAGAACTGACCACTATGATGGGATGGCCTTGAAAGTATTGCTTGAGCTTCCTACTCGCCATAAAAACCCCATATACCAGCTTCTGCCAATGCGGATATCTTTGCTTTGACTCGATAAGCACTTTGCTGATATAGTAAACCGGCCGTTGAACCGGATATTCCTTCCCGGCCTCCTTGCGCTCAACCACAATGGCCACACTGACAGCACGGGCATTAGCAGCCACGTACAATAACAAGGGCTCCTTGTCAACCGGAGCAACAAGGACCGGCGGTTCAGCCAATTGCCGCTTCAAGTCTTCAAATCCCGCATCAGCCGCATCACTCCAGACAAAAGTGTCTGTTTTCTTCAACATCTGATATAGAGGGATCGCCTTCTCTCCCAAGCGGCTGATAAACCGACTTAGGGCTGCAATTCGACCTGCCAGACGCCGAACATCATTAATGCATGCCGGTTTAGCCAAAGATGTAATCGCTTTGATCTTCTCCGGATTAGCCTCAATGCCTCTGTTGGACACCAAAAAACCTAGAAGCTTGCCTGCCGGAACACCAAAAACACACTTGTCCAGATTAAGCATCATCTTATAAACCCAAAGATTGTCAAAGGTTTCCTTGAGATCATCTATCAATGTCCCCTTCTTCCTGGATTTTACTACAATGTCATCCACATAGGCATGAACATTGCACCCAATCTGAGCGTGAAGACAATTTTGCACACAGCGCTGGTAAGTTGCCTGGGCACTCTTGAGCCCAAAAGGCATAGAAACATAGCAGAAGGCTCCAAAAGGAGTGATGAAGGCTGTCTTCTCCTGGTCCTTAACTACCATTTTGATCTAATGATAGCCTGAATAAGCATCTAGGAAACTCAAACGCTCACAACCCGCCGTCGCATCAATGATCTGATCAATACGTGGGAGAGCAAAAAAATTCGCCGGACAAGCTTTGTTCAGATCTGTGTAGTCCACACACATGTGCCAAGTGCCGTTTTTCTTAATAACCAGCACCAGATTAGCCAACCACTCAGGGTGAAATACTTCAATGATAAATCCAGCAGCCAACAGCCGGGCTACCTCCTCACCAATGGCCTTGCGTCTTTCCTTGTTAAAGCGGCGAAGGAACTGCTTAACCGGTTTAAACTTGGGATCAATATTGAGAGTGTGCTCAACGAGTTCCCTTGGTACACCTGGCATGTCAGAAGGCTTCCATGCAAAAATGTCCTGGTTCTCACAGATGAATTCGATGAGCACGCTTTCCTATTTTGGATCCAGATTGGTGCTGATGCTAAACTGTTTGGATGAATCGCCAGGAACAAAGTCAACAAGTTTAGTCTCATCAGCCGGTTTGAACTTCAGAGTCGGGTCATGCTTAGTGGTGGGCTTCTTCAGAGGGGACATGTCTGCCGGATCAACATTGTCCTTATAGAACTTCAACTCCTCTGTAGCACAAACCGACTCAGCATAGGCCGCATCACCTTCCTCGCAATCCAAAGCAATCTTACGACTTCCATGAACTGTGATGGTCCCCTTATGACCCGGCATCTTGAGCTGTAAATAAATGTAACAGGGCCTTGCCATGAACTTCGCGTAAGCCGGCCGTCCAAACAGTGCATGATATGGGCTCTGGATTTTCACCACTTCAAAGGTCAATGTTTCACACCGGGAATCATGTTCATCCCCAAACACAACCTCCAAAGTGATCTTGCCAACAGGATATGCCGATTTACCTGGTACTACACCATGAAAAATAGTGTTTGACGGTTTAAGACTCTTGTCTGTCAACCCCATGCGACGGAAAGTTTCGTAGTACAGGATGTTGATACTGCTCCCTCCATCCATCAGCACCTTGGTAAACTTATAACCTCCCACCTGAGGCGCCACTACCAAAGCTAGATGACCCGGATTGTCAACCCGGGGTGGATGATCCTCTCTGCTCCATACAATGGGCTGCTCGGACCACCGCAAGTAACGTGGCACTGCCGGTTCAACAGCATTAACTGCTCTCTTGTGAAGCTTCTGATCATGCTTGCACAAACTAGTAGTGAACACATGATACTGCCCACCATTCAACTACTTTGGGTGACTCTGATAACCTGACTGCTGTTGATTCCTTGATTATTCTGTTGGTTATTACCACCTGGGGCGGTTTACCCTTATGACGCTGCATACTGGTGTTAGCCACAAAATCTGAACTATCTGCTTTGCGCTTACCATTATTCCCATGGCTTCCTTGGTTGTGATGTTGTCCCTTTGCACCACCGTTCTTCTTTCCCTTCTCCGGTTTCTCCTCATCAGAATCGGGATCCTTGGTATTATCAGAATCAACATACTTTACCAAGGCTGCCATAAGGGTTCCCATGTCATTGCAGTGGCGCTTGAGCCGTCCTAACTTCATCTTCAGTGACTTAAACCGGCAATTACGCTCCAGCGTTATGATTGCTTGGCCAGCGTTAATGCGACCTGATGAGTGCAAAACTTCCGAAACCCGGCGCACCCAATGAGTTGTTGACTCATTCTCTCCTTGAACACAGGCATCCAGATCCACAATGGACATAGGCTGTTTGCATGTATCCTTGAAATTTGCTATAAACTGGGCCTTCAATTGGTCCCATGACTCGATGGAGTTAGCTGGCAGGTTCTTCAACCAGGTGCGGGCTGTCCCCTCCAACATCATCGTAAAGTATTTTGCACATGCCGCTTCATCCACATCCAGCATCTCCATTGCCATCTCATAACTTTCAACCCACGCCTCAGGTGGCTGATCAAAGGTGTAATTAGGCACCTTACGTGGACCCTTGAAATCCTTAGGCAGCCACACATTACGGAGAGCCGGAATGAGACACGGTACTCCCCAGGAACTGAAGGCAAGCCCGGTGCCTCGGTCTACTTACGCTGCTGGCTGAACCGGGGCGGGTTGATAACGACCCGCATATTGTGCTGCTAAAGCGGCCTCCCTTCATGCTCTGCCATTATCCACCACGTCCTGAGCATTCACTTCACCACGCGCCGGGTTGGGTCCTTGAGGGATAGTACGGCGCCGCGCACTGCTGGACACCTCCGGTTCATCTATATGCCTGCTATAGCTTTTTCTCGGACGTGGGGTCGTGTGAATCCTGTCTCGGCTATGTGAGTAAGCCTGCTGCTACGCCATAGCATCTTGAAGAAGATCCCTGGTCCGCCGTGTCTCAACCGCCGCTGGCGATTCACCCTCCCTCGGAATAACTGCCAGCCGGGAGGCTGCTGCTATCATATTATCCAAAGGGGTAGAGAAGTGACCCGACGGGGGTGTGGTAAACTGCGGAGGGTTGTCTGTTCGTCGGGGTGGACCCATCATCTGAGGTTGATCCGACGCTCCGGTCCTTGGCACGACAGTCCGGTTTACTGCTGCCGGGTTGCTGGTTCCGGCCCCAGGCGTACCAAAGAGGTTCATTGCATTATAATCCACCGACAGGCGGGACTGATGTCTCCTCCTCAACACTTCGTTCGAGGCATTTTGATCCAGCAAAAATCGATAATTATCGGCTTGAATCCTCTGCGCCTGGACATCTAAAGCGGCCCGTTCCTCAGCCATCCTGGTCTCCTGAGCCGCCAAGTCCTCTTTGGCCTGAGTTATCTGATCCCATAACTTAGCGACCTCTGCGTTATGCCGATCTTGAGTCTCTGGGGTAACTGTTGTGGCCAATAACGTCGTCCAGGCATCCAACAAACCGGACAAAACTTGAGCCGGCCGGCGCGCGGGGCCTCCTGCCCCAGCTGCTGGTCCGGATGCCGCCGCAGTAGAATTTTGCATAGTTGGCTGTGTTCTGGCCATGAAGATTGCGACTCGGTTTGGCGGTTCAAGAAATTCCGGAATACTAGTGCCATCGGAATACCCTTCGAACACACCGTCATGAACTTGGTACAGGGACTCGGTTTCGCTGGTGGATGATTCGCCGTCGGAATAAGCGACCGTCTCACCTTCGGACACCGGTTCAGATCCAATCCCGTGGACACATCCTACGAACGCACACTTCACGGCGGATTGAATTCGAGCGGGGCTTGCACGCTGAGCCGTCTCGACAAGGTCGGTGCAGATGTCCGGCTCAGGGCCCGGTTTGCCGATCTTGCCGATGAAAATGTGAATTCCACCAAAGGGGACCCGGTACCCGTACTCAATTAAGCCGGCCTCGGGACCCACCCTGCATCGTCGATTTAGAGCTTGCCGCGAAGACTCTTGATCATCCAGCCAACTGCGTACCCTTTGAGTCCTTTAAAGTTGCCCTTCAAGAACTCGAAACCATCATGCAATAGCCCCACGGTGGGCGCCAACTGTCATGGAAATATCACGTCAGATGTCCTTGTGAAAGGACTTAGTCGTGGAGCCATCGTGACGGGTTAGCTTAAAGGGGTTAAACCGGGCAAAGGACACGGGAGTTTTATACTAGTTCGGCCCCTTACGATGAAGGTAAAAGCCTACATCTAGTTGTGATGGGATTATTGGGGTTTTGATTACCAGGGAGCAAACACGCTATGCCTAGCTTTCGAGTTGTTGTTTCTTGTCCCTGAACCGCCGTCGGGTCGTCCCTTTATATACACAGGTTGACCCCGGCCGGTTTACAGAGTTCCGAGGCCGGCTCATACAAGTGTCCAGCTCGGTCTCTACCTCCCTAACATACAATACAAGTTATACAACTATGGCGGTTTACCACTATGGGCCCTAATCCGCCTTTGGGCTTTGGGCCTCTAGCTTCATCAGTAAAGCGCCATCTTCTAGGTCTTCATGGGCTTCAGTGTAGAAGGAGGGTGAACCGGCCCCTCCTGGGCAGTTTACACCCAGTAGTTATATCCCCAACAGAAATGGAATGTTGAGCAAAGAGATTGAAATCCGCTGTTTCGGGAGCTAGAACACGAGAGAGAGAGAGCAATGGTGATTTTTTTCTGGAGGTAGGTGGTGATGTGGGATGAAGAGATAAGTGAGGGGGGCCACGTGGGGACCATAACCCACGAGGGCGCGCTTGGGGGTTCTATCAAGCCCAGGTGGGTTGTGCCCACCTGGTGCACCTCCTTCTGATATTATTTGCACCAAAAATTCTTAAATATTTAGAAAAAAATCGTATTTAAATTTCAGAGCATTCTGAGAACTTTTATTTTTGGGTCATTTTTTTATTGCAAGGGAAAATTCAGAAAATAGACAAAACATGGCATTTTATTTTATTTAACTGATAAAAGCAGAAAACAAAAGGTAGGGACAGAAGATAGTGATCACTAAATTCATCAACTTCATACCTTTCTAAAATGATTCATTAATAAGGTTGATCAAGTCTTATTAACAACCACTTTCGACTAGCATGAAACCGAAGAACTTTCGTAAATCACTAAGTTACTCAATGGGGATATGAATGTCCCCAATAATAACCATTTCATATTTCTTTTTAACAGTAGGTAAAGGTAGCTAAAAACTTCTAGTAGTGATTGTCGAAGATTTTTCAATAATATTGATACTATTCACTTGGACTTGTTTCTTCGGAAAGTGTATCGTATGCTCATTACCGTTTATATGAAAATTGACCTTTCTTTTATTGCAACCAATAACAGCCCCTGCAGTATTCAAGAAGGGTCTACCATGGATGATCGGCATATTGTCGTCCTCGGGCATCTCAAGAAAAACAAAGTCAGTCAAAATAGTAACATTACCAACAACAATGGGCACATCCTCACAAATACCGATAGGTATGGCAGTTGATTTGTCAGCCATTGGCAAAGATATTTCAGTAGGTGTGAGTTTATTCAGATCGAGTCTTTTATATAAAGAGAAAGGCATAACACTAACACCGGCTCCCAAATCACATAAAGCAGTTTTCACATAATTTCTTTTGATGGAGCAAGGTATAGTCGGTATTCCCGGATCTCCAAGTTTTTAGGAACTCCATCTTTAAAAGTGTAATTAGCAAGCATGGTGGAGATTCCAGTTTCCGGTATTTTTCTCTTATTGGTGATGATGTCTTTCATGTACTTTGCATAAGGAGGCATTTCTAAGATATCAGTCAAGCGAGTACGTAAAAAGACTGGCCTCAGATTTCAGCAAAGCATTCAAATTCTTCACCATCTTTCTTTTTAGTGGACTTAGGTGGAAAGGGCATAGGTTTTCGAACCCATGGTTCTCTTTCCTTACCGTGTTTTCTAGCGGCAAAATCTCTTTTATCATATCTTTTATTCTTTGGTTGTGGGTTATCAAGATCAACAACTAGTTGTATCTCAACATCATTGTCTGGTTCTTTATTGTTTGGTTGAGTGTCTTCACGAACCTCATCATTATCTTTTTCTTTATCAGAAGGTGAGTGTTCACTACCAGATTGAGTTTCAGCATCAGAGATAGAAACTTCTTTATCATTATCAGGAGGTTTTTCTACTTCAGGTTCACTGGAGGCATGCAAAGTCCTATAATTTTTCTTCTTTGTTTTCTTTTTAGAAGGACTAGGTGCATGAGTGCTAATTGTTTGAGAATCTTGTTCAATTCTCTCTAGGTGTCCCTCGGGATAAAGTGGTTCCTTAGTCATTTTACCTCCTCTAGTTGCTACTCTAACAGCAAAATCACTTATATTATTGTTCATTTCATCAAGCAACTCTCTTTGAGAATTAGCCACTTGTTCTAATTGAGTTTGAACCATAGAGGCATGCTTTACACCTCTAACATCATTTGAGATTCTAAATAACAAGTCACTTAAGCGAGCAATCATATCAGAGTTGTATTTCAATTGTTTCATAACATTTGCATTGAAGTGATCTTGCTTTCTAATGTAATTATCCAACTCATAAAGGCATTGACTAGGATGTTTATTATGAGGACTATCACTATAATTGAATTTCATTAGAGAATTTACCTCTACCACCTTAGGTGGTGGTGGTGTGTCAAGCCCATGTATTTCTTCAATAGGTGGTAAATTTTTAACATCCTCTGCTTTAATACCTTTTTCTTTCATAGGTTTCTTTGCCTCTTGCATATCTTCAAGACTGAGAAATAAGATACCCCTCTTCTTAGGAGTGAGTTTAGGCGGTGGTTCAGGAAGATTCCAATCATCATAATTTTTCAATATGTCATTCAATAATTCTTCAGCTTGCCCAATAGTTCTTTCCCTGAAAACACAACCAGCACAGCTGTCTAGGAAATCCCTAGAAGCATCAGTTAGTCCATTATAGAAGATATCAAGTATTTCATTTTTCTTAAGAGGATGATTAGGCAAAGAATTAAGCAATTGGAGAAGACTCCCCCAAGCTTGTGGGACACTCTCTTCTTCAATTTGCACAAAGTTAAATATTTCCTGTAAGGCAGCTTGTTTCTTATGAGCAGGAAAATATTTTTCAGAAAACATAAATCATGTCCTATGGACTACGCACACAACCATGAGCAAGAGTATTGTACCAAGGTTTAGCATCACCCTTTAATGAGAACGGAAATAACATGAGAATATAATAGTAGCGATTTTTCTCATCATGAGCAAAAGGGGTGGCTATGTCATTCAACTTAGTAAGATGTGCCACAACAGTTTCAGTTTCATAACCATGGAAAGGATCAAATTTAACCAAAGTAATAAACTTTGGGTCGACAGAGAATTCATAATCCGTATCATCAACAAAGATAGGTGAAGTAGCAAGCTGAGGATCACTTTTCATTCTTGCATTCAAAGTTTTTTCTTTATACTTGCATAATAATGTTTCTAGATCATCTCTATCCTTACAAGCAAGAATATCGCTAGTTGCCTCCTCATTCATCACATAACCTTCCGGTACCTTTGGCAATTCATATCTAGGAGGGCTAGTTCTAATAGGTGTTTCAAGATTTTCAGTTCCAAGCTCTTCATCAGTTTCAACAATCTCATGCTATCTTACTCTAGCAATTTGTTCATCAAGAAATTCACCTAGTGGCACATTCATCAAGCAAGGTACTAGCATCATCAAGAGTAGCATTCATATTTACAAAAACAGAACAAGTTGAGTTCATACCCGTTTCTCTCTGCCACAACTAGTTCATCAAATATCATCATTATTTCCTTTCACTTGCATGACCAACGATGTGAAAAAATAATAATAATGCAAGTGTGTCGTGGACTAAGCTGGAATCTGCAAACATTTTATTTAAAAGGAGAAGACAAGGTAATATGGGCTCTTTAATAGATCAACAATAATGTATATGAGAGCCACTCAACATTTTCATCGTGGTCTTCTCCTCGGTATGACTCAACGGAAAGAAAAAAGAAATTCAAAGAAACACACTAAAATATTTTTGGAGTTTTTGGTTTTTTCTTGAACAAGCAAATAAAAGGGAAAACAAAAATGAGAAAAACTATTTACACGGGAAAGCTCCCAACTAACAAAAGAAGAACAAAGAAATCTTTTTGAGTTTTTTTAAATACTACAACTAACTATGCTAACTATACTAGGAAGAAAAATTAAAAAGAAGCAGGAAATATTTTTGTATTTTCTCAAAGTTTTTCAAACACACAAGAAGAAGGCGAGAAAATAAATCTAGCATGGATAATACAATGGAAGAAGTGAGGACACCGACAACTAGACTGAGTGTGTGAACATGAATGTAATGTCGGTGAGAAATACGTACTCCCCCAAGCTTAGGCTTTTGGCCTAAGTTGGTCTAAGGCCACTGATAGAAGCCATGAGGTCCTAAGTAAAAGTGCTGGGGAGCGGGCACCTGTGGGTCCCACTATTGAGGCTCCTCCTGCGCCGCAGCCAGGTTGTTCTGGTAGGCGACAATGTCCTCAGGCATAATCCTGTATCCGCCCCTGGCAATAGGATCAAACAAAGCAGATGCAGGCAATGGAATAATATCACGAGTTTCCACACTGAAAACCAGGTTATAAGGAAGAGGAATGTCAGTGTTCTCGCCATCAATAAATTGGTGGTGTGCCATAGCCTGATGATCTAAATAAACCTTGGGTAAAGGGTAATCATGCTAGCGTATCTGAACGTTGAAGTGACTCGCCAAACGAGTAGCATAAATACCACCATGTATTTTACCCTTGGATCTGTTAAGGTGGAGGCGACGTGCCACAATAACTCCCAAGCTATAACTGTTGTCGCTGTAAAGTGCACGACGTAAAACAACAAAGTCTGGAGCACTGAGTGCACCTACCTTCTCTCTAGCAAGTAAACACTTCGTAATGAATAGAGAGAAATAATGCACAACGGGAAAGTGTAAACTAGTGGCAGTGACACTCGATACCCTTCTCTCATCCCCCACTATCAGAGTATGGTAAAAACCATCAAACTCTGCGGGCCTAGGCTCCACTAAACTACCATCTGAAGGAAGCATGCATATGTCACAAAATTCAGTAAGAGGCATCTGATGGTGTTCAACATATAAGTTAAACTGCACCTCAGGGGGATTATTCCTACTCAAGAAATGAAAACTTTGCACAAAGGAATTTGTGAGGAGATGATACTGTTCACATTCAGTTGCGATGAAGTTGGTGAGGCCAGCATTAGCAGCATATTGTGCAAACTCCGGAAGGATTCTGGCCCCTTCCATGAACGGGTTGTGCGGCCATTCACACGGCCGTACCTCCGCCATTTTCCAGGCATGGAGATCACTGTCAGATGACTGCCCAATAACTCCCTTGGAATTCTTCACTTTCTAAAGATACTCATCTTTTTCCTATGAACAAAATTCTGAAATTTTTAGTCCACAAAATTTTCTCAACAAAACTTCAAACAATTGAAAGCAACTACTCATAGGGATGCATAGAGGTCATAGCAAGCATTCAAACTACTTAGAACTCTAAGAATTCAACATGCAAGCTCATCTACAGCAGCACCAAGAGTAACTAATTATTCAAAATATAAACCACTAAAGCAAAAACTAATTGGACCAATGGAGGAGTCACATACCAAGAAACAATCCCCTGAAACAGTTTCGGAAACGGAGTTTCGAGCAAAGAGATCAAAATCCGCGGTTTCGGGAGCAAGAACACGAGAGAGAGAGAGAGAGAGAGAGAGAGAGAGCAATGGTGATATTTTTCTGGAGGTAGGTGGTGATGTGGGATGAAAAGATAAGTGAGGGGGGCCACGTGGGGACCATAACCCACCAGGGTGCGCCTGGGGGTCCCGACGCACCCAGGTGGGTTGTGCCTAGCCCTTGGCGTTCGGTCTTTTTAGTTTGTTCGGTTTGGTCTTTTCGGTCTTCCAATAATTCGGTCTTCCAGAATTGAAGACCGAAATAATTTTGGTCTTTTCAGTTTTTCACTATTCGGTCTTCGGTCTTTACTATTCGGTCTTCGGTCCCGACCAAATAGACCAAATTAATTTGCTACAACTCATATTCATGTTACTTCTAGTACCAATACATGTTTATATTTGAGAGCAGAAAGTACCAATACATGTTTATATGCAACATGAAGTAACAAAGTACAAGTACATGTTTACATTTGAGAGCAAGTAACAATATTCATATGACACAAAGTAAGAAGATTCATGATTCATGGTCCAGCAATAAGATTCATGCATGCATAATCATTTCTATTTGAAAGAAATTAAGAAGATAATAAGCAACATCAGTCTATGGAATACACGAGCAGCAAACAACAAAGGCCACCACCACATAGTACTTGACATCAGACAGACCAAGTTCAGTACATGATTTCAATGCAGCAGCAAACAACAAATATAACTCTAGAGATATTTCACAAAAAACTTTCGTGAAATGCTCCCAGATTAGTGATCTTGACGCCATCTGCCTCCGTCCTTTTGGCTTGTTATCTTGAGCAGCTTCTAGATTGGCATCCTCGACAACTGTTGGTTTGGCATCTTCATCTTCAATAATACTATGCAAAATGGATTCATCTCCTGCTTCTGCAGCTGCTGCTTCTGCCTTTGCCTCTGCCTCTAAACTCATAAGTGCATCTTCATTCTCATTCAGTTCCTCACCATGTTCAGAAAACATCTAAAAAAGAGAGGACATTGGTTTGTCAAACAACATTGACCTGATCAAATCACAACATAAATATACACCATGTATATATATTTTCAGGAAACAAGCACAAATGCATTACTGTGTATGCAGTACTAAAGTATTGAAGTTGCTAACATTTGACACAAAGCAAGCACAAATACAATGTTCTATTTGTTGTCCCCAAGTGCTAACATTTGACACAAAGCAAGGGCATGTATTGCCTACAAAATACATTCTATAGGAGTGCTTATTTTTGTGGGAATCACAGGTTTACAGAGAGATGGGGTAGCTCACCTTCAACTGCGAGTGGCCTGGAAGAGGACGGGTATTGGTGAGTCAGTGGTTGAACTGGTCGTCAGGAGGTGGAGCACCGGCGGCAGATGGCCGCGAGGCGGTAGAGCGACCGACGGGAGGTTGAGGTTGGCGGCGGTGCGGGGCTACAGTCTTCACGGTCATGGCCGCCGCTGCTACGTCTTGAGCTAGCGTTGGTTTTCCCCAAAGAGGAGAGGGTGATGCAGCAAGTGTAGCTTAAGTATTTCCCTTAGTTTTTGAGAACCAAGGTATCAATCCAGTAGGAGGCTCCGCAAAAGTCCCACGCGCCTACACAAACAAACTGAGAACTCGCAACCAACACAATAAAGGGGTTGTCAATCCCTTCACGGCCACTTGCGAAAGTGAGATCTGATAGAGATAGTAAGATAAGATAAATATGTTTTTGGTATTTTATAATATAGATGCAAAAAGTAAAGATGCAAATAAAAGTAGATTGAAAGCAAATATGATAAGAGATAGACCCGGGGGCCATAGGTTTCACTAGAGGCTTCTCTCAAGAGCATAAGTATTACAGTGGGTGAACAAATTACTATCGGGCAATTGATAGAAAAGTGAATAATTATGACGTTATCTAGGCATGATCATGTATATAGGCATCACGTCCATAACAAGTAGACCGACTCCTGCCTGCATCTACTACTATTACTCCACACATAGACCGCTATCCAGCATGCATCTAGAGTATTAAGTTCGTAAGAACAGAGCAACGCATTAAGCAAGATGACATGATGTAGAGGGATAAGCTCATGCAATATGATATAAACCCCATCTTGTTATCCTCGATGGCAACAATACAATACGTGTCTTGCAACCCTTTCTGTCACTGGGTAAGAACACCGCAAGATTGAACCCAAAGCTAAGCACTTATCCCATGGCAAGAAAGATCAATCTAGTAGGCCAAACCAAACAGATAATTCGAAGAGACTTGCAAAGATAACTCAATCATACATAAAAGAATTCAGAGAAGATTCAATTAATATCCATAGATAAATCTGATCATAAACCCACAATTCATCGGATCTCGACAAACACACCGCAAAAAGAGATTACATCGAATAGATCTCCACAAGAGAGGGGGAGAACATTGTATTGAGATTCAAAAAGAGAGAAGAAGCCATCTAGCTAATAACTATGGACCCGTAGGTCTGAGGTAAACTACTCACAACTCATAGGAGGGGCAAGGATGTTGGTGTAGAGGCCCTCCGTGGTTGATTCCCCCTCCGGCAGAGTGCCGGCGAAGGCTCCAAGATGGGATCTCGCGGATACAGAAGGTTACGAGGGTGGAAATTGTGTTTCGTGGTGCCCCTGGATGTTTTCGGGGTCCGTAGGTATGTATAGGAGGAAGAAGTATGTCGGTGGACGCCCGAGGGGCCCACGAGAGAGGGGGCGCGCCCTACAAGGGGGGATGCGCCCTCCTATCTCGTGGAGGCTCCGGTTGTTTCTTGACTTGCACTCCAAGCTCTCCGGATCTTGTTCGTTTCAAAAATCACGTTCCCGAAGGTTTCATTCTGTTTGAACTCCGTTTGATATTCCTTTTCTTCGAAATACTGAAATAGGCAAAAAAACAGCAATATGGGATGGGCCTCCGGTTAGTAGGTTAGTCCAAAAAATGATAATAATGTATAAAATAAAGCCCATAAACATCCAAAACAGGTAATATAATAGCATGGAACAATAAAAAATTATAGATACATTGGAGACGTATCAGCCGCTTGCAGCGCCTGTCTTCACCTGCCTGGGCCGCCGCTTGGGCGTCGTTCTTCATTGGACAGGGCCGCCGCTCGAGTAGGTAAATGATAAAAAAAGTTGATGTGGAATGCTACCTAGCATAATTCTCAATGTAATTTTATTTAATGTGGCATGAATGTTCGGATCCAAATAATACAAAATAAAAGTTTATATTGGCATAAGAAATAGTAATACTTCAAGCATACTAAGCAAAGTAATCATGTCTTCTCAAAATAACATGGCCAAAGAAAGTTATCCTACAAAATCATATAGTCTGGCTATTGTTCTATCTTCATCACACAAAGTATTTAATCATGCACAACCCCGATGACGAGCCAAGCAATTGTGTCATACTTTAATAATCTCAAACTCTTTCAACTTTCACGCAATACATGAGCGTGAGCCATGGACATAGCACTATATGTGGAAGAGAATGGTGGTTGTGGGGAAGACAAAAAGGAGAAGATAGTCTCACATCAACTAGGCGTATCAACATGCTATGGAGATGCCCATTAATAGATATCAATGTGAGTGAGTAGGGATTGCCATGCAACGGATGCACTAGAGCTATAAATATATGAAAGCTCAACAAAAGAAAACTAGTGGGTGTGCATCCAACTTGCTTGCTCACGAAGACCTAGGGCATTTTGAGGAAGCCCATCATTGGAATATACAAGCCAAGTTCTATAATGAAAAATTCTCACTAGTATATGAAAGTGACAACATATGAGACTCTCTATCATGAAGATCATGGTGCTATTTTGAAGCACAAGTGTGGGAAAAAAAGATAGTAGCATTGTCCCTTCTCTCTTTTTCTCTCATTCTTTTTTTCTTTCTCTTTTTTTTTCTTTTTTTGGCCTTCTCCTTTTTTTTGGCCTTTCTTTTTTTTTCTTTTTGTAAAGTCCGAAGTCTCATACCGACTTGTGGGGGAATCATAGTCTTCATCATCCTTTCCTCACTAGGACAATGCTCTAATAATGGAGATCATCACACTTTTATGGATTTACAACTCGAAAATTACAACTCAAAGCTAGAACAAGATATGACTCTATGTGAATGCCTCCGGCGGTATACCGGGATATGCAATGAATCAAGAGCGACATGTATGAAGATTATGATGGTGGATTTGCCACAAATATGATGTCAACTACATGATCATGCAAAGAAAAATATGACAAAAGTAATGTGTGTCATATGAATGGAACGGTGGAAAGTTGCATCGCAATATATCTCGGAATGGCTATGGAAATGCCATAATAGGTAGGTATGGTGGCTGTTTTGAGGAAGGTATATGGTGGGTGTATGGTACCGGCGAAAGTTGCACGGTACAAGAGAGGCTAGCAATAATGGAAGGGTGAAAGGGTGCGTATAATTCATGGACTCAACATTAATCAAAAGAACTCATATACTTGTTGTAAAAATTTAGAAGTCATCAAAAACCAAAGCACTACGCGCATGCTCCTAGGGGGATAGATTGGTAGGAAAAGACCATCGCTCGTCCCCGACTGCCACTCATAAGGAAGACATTCAATAAATAAAATTATGCTCCAACTTCATCACAAAGCGGTTCACTATACGTGCATGCTACGGGAATCACAAACTTCAACACAAGCATTCTTTAAATTCATAATCACCCAACTAGCATGACTTTAATATCACTACCTCCATATCTCAAAACAATTATCAAGCATCAAATTGATCATAGCATCCAATTCACTTTCCATGATAGTTTTTATTATACCCAACTTGGATGCTCATCATTCTAGGACCAAATTATAACCATAGAAAATACCATGCTGTTATAAAAGACTCTCAAAATAATATAAGTGAAGCATGAGAGACTAGCAATTTCTTCAAAATTAATCCACCACCATGCTCTAAAAGATATAAGTGAAGCACTAGAGCAAAAACTATCTAGCTCAAAAGATATAAGTGAAGCACATGGAGTATTCTAGCAAATTCTAATCAAATAGGCTTCTCCCAAAAGGTGTGTACAGCAAGGATTATTGTGGTAAACTAACAAGCAAAGACCAATATAATACACGACGCTCCAAGCAAAACACATATCATGTGGCGAATAAAAATATAGCTCCAAGTAAAGTTACCAATCAACGAAGACGAAAGAGGGGATGCCTTCCCAGGGCATCCCCAAGCTTAGGCTTTTGGATATTCTTGAATATATTGGGGTGCCTTGGGCATCCCCAAGCTTAGGCTCTTGCCACTCTTTATTCCATACTCCATAAAAGCTTTACCCAAAACTTGAAAACTTCACAACATAAAACTCAACAGGAAATCTTATAAGCTCCGTTAGTGAAAGAAAAAAAACCACCACATAAGGTACTGTAATGAACTCATTCTTTATTTATTTTGGTGTTAAACCTACTGTATTCCAACTTCCTTATGGTTTATAAACTAATTTATTAGCCATAGATGCATTGAAATAAGCAAACAACACACGAAAAACAGAATCTGTCAAAAACAGAACAGTCTGTAGCAATCTGTAACTAACGCAAACTTCTGGAACTCTAAAACTCCTACCAAAATAGGAAGTACTGGAAAATTTGTTTATTGATAATCAGCAAAAATAATCAATGCAAAAGCACGTTTCTGTGATTTATTGAATTTTTTCTCGTGAGTGCAAAGTTTCTGTTTTTCAGCAGAATCAAATCAACCTTCATCATAGTTTATCCTATAGGTTCTACTTGGCACAAACACTAAACAAAAGATAAAAACACATCTAAAAAGAAAGTAGAAACAAAATTTAACACTAAACAGGAACAAAAACAAAGAACATAAAGAAAATTGGGTTGCCTCCCAACTAGCGCTATCGTTTAACGCCCCTAGCTCGGCATAAAAGCGAAGATAGACCTAACGAGTGCCATCTTTGGCACTTGATTCATAAGTAGCAAGATCGCGATCTCCAGGAATCTCTCCCTTTTTAGTAATGGCCAAAATTTTAGGCAAAAATTCAAGAAATTCATTGGTAGCAAAACGTTCCTTAATGATAGAGAGACCATTGGGGAGAACACAAATAGATTTGAGGTCCGCGTCTCCCTTACTAGAAGTTTCACCTTTATTTTTAGGAACATAGACGAGCTTGGTGGTTTTTGGGGTATTTTTCATGGGGTGGAAATCCGAACCTAAGTTGGTAATTATATCCTCAAGTTTACCAATTCTAGCAGAATTGAGATCTATTTTTTCATTAACTATAGGTTCTTTTGCTTTAAGATTTCTCAAGATAACTCCAACCCTAGATTCATATTGGGTGATAAGATTATGAATCTGTTTATCCAAATTTTCAATCAACTCAACAGTGGCAATTTTATTTTCAATAATATCAAGCTGTTGCATAACGTGTTCTAAAGTTAAAACAGTTCCATTAACCAAAAGAGGTGGTGAGCCAAATAAATCTAACATAGCTCTATAAGCATCAAACGTATGGCTACTCATGAAATCACCTCCGGTAGCAATTTCAAGAACACATCTATTCCAAGGAGTAATGCCTACATAAAAATTGCGGAGAAGAACGGAAGTGGAAAGCTTCCTAGGAGATTTATATTGGGCATTGCAAATTCTATGCCAAGCATCTTTTAAATTTTCTCCCTCCCTTTGCTTAAAATTGAGAATTTCTTGTTCGGGGGAAACAATAAGGATAGGAGGACTAGCCATAATGACGAGGTAAATGAGCAAATCACACGGGCAACGGAAAAAGGCAAGCAAAAAGAGAGGAGGAGATTGGGAAAGAGAGGGCGAATGAAACTGCAAGGGTGAAGTGGGGGAGAGGAAAACGAGAGGCAAATGGCAAATAATGTAAATGCGAGGGAGATGAGTTGTGATAGGTACTTGGTATGTCTTGACTTGAGCGAAGACCTCCCCGGCAACGGCGCCAGAAATACTTCTTGCTACGTCTTGAGCTAGCATTGGTTTACCCCGAAGAGGAGAGGGTGATGCAGCAAGTGTAGCGTAAGTATTTCCCTTAGTTTTTGAGAACCAAGGTATCAATCCAGTAGGAGGCTCCTCAAAAAGTCCCACACGCCTACACAAACAAACTAAGAACTCACAACCAACAAAATAAAGGGGTTGTCAATCCCTTCACGGCCACTTGCGAAAGTGAGATCTGATAGAGATAGTAAGATAAGATAAATATATTTTTGGTATTTTATAATATAGATGCAAAAAGTAAAGATGCAAATAAAAGTAGATTGAAAGCAAATATGATAAGAGATAGACCCGGGGGCCATAGGTTTCACTAGAGGCTTCTCTCAAGAGCATAAGTATTACGGTGGGTGAACAAATTACTGTCAGACAATTGATAGAAAAGTGAATAATTATGACGTTATCTAGGCATGATCATGTATATAGGCATCACGTCCATAACAAGTAGACTGACTCCTGCCTGCATCTACTACTATTACTCCACACATAGACCGCTATCCAGCATGCATCTAGAGTATTAAGTTCGTAAGAACAGAGCAACACATTAAGCAAGATGACATGATGTAGAGGGATAAGCTCATGCAATATGATATAAACCCCATCTTGTTATCCTCGATGGCAACAATACAATACGTGTCTTGCAACCCTTTCTGTCACTGGGTAAGAACACCGCAAGATTGAACCCAAAGCTAAGCACTTCTCCCATGGCAAGAAAGATCAATCTAGTAGGCCAAACCAAACCGATAATTCGAAGAGACTTGCAAAGATAACTCAATCATACATAAAAGAATTTAGAGAAGATTCAATTAATACCCATAGATAAATCTGATCATAAACCCACAATTCATCAGATCTCGACAAACACACCGCAAAAAGAGATTACATCGAATAGATCTCCACAAGAGAGGGGGAGAACATTGTATTGAGATCCAAAAAGAGAGAAGAAGCCATCTAGCTAATAACTATGGACCCGTAGGTCTGAGGTAAACTACTCACAACTCATAGGAGGGGCAAGAATGTTGATGTAGAGGCCCTCCGTGGTTGATTCCCCCTCCGGCAGAGTGCCGGCGAAGGCTCCAAGATGGGATCTCGCGGATACAGAAGGTTACGATGGTGGAAATTGTGTTTTGTGGTGCCCCTAGATGTTTTCGGGGTCCGTAGGTATATATAGGAGGAAGAAGTATGTCGGTGGACGCCCGAGGGGCCCACGAGAGAGGGGGCGCGCCCTACAAGGGGGGGGGGGCGCCCTCCTATCTCGTGGAAGCTCCGGTTGTTTCTTGACTTGCACTCCAAGCTCTCCGGATCTTGTTCGTTTCAAAAATCACGTTCCCGAAGGTTTCATTCTGTTTGAACTCCGTTTGATATTCCTTTTCTTCGAAATACTGAAATAGGCAAAAAACAGCAATATGGGATGGGCCTCCGGTTAGTAGGTTAGTCCAAAAAATGATAATAATGTATAAAATAAAGCCCATAAACATCCAAAACAGGTAATATAATAGCATGGAACAATAAAAAATTATAGATACATTGGAGACGTATCAGCTGCTCGCAGCACCCGTCTTCACCTGCCTGGGCCGCCGCTTGGGCGTCGTTCTTCATTGGCCAGGGCCGCCGCTCGGGCACCGGTCTTTGTTCACAGGCGCGCGTTGCACATCGAGGCAAGCAGCAGGCGGCGGCTAGGGTTAGCAGTGGAAGAACGAGAGATTGGCTGCCGGTGGCTTCTGTGAATCGGGATGTGAGGTCATGTACTAGACACGTCTTGTGCGTGACCATTGGGCTTGGCCGGACGGGCCTTGGGATGGGCTTTTATTAATCGGTCTATACGGGCTATTCGGTCCAAAACAAAGCATGACCGATTAGACCGAAACTAGCTCGGTCTTCTATTTGAACGGACCGTTTTTTATTCGGTCTTTCCTAATTCGGTCTTTTCTGGTTCGGTCTTCGGTCTTCGGTTTTTATGCCCGAGACGAGTTGTGCTCACCTGGTGCACCTCCTTCTGATATTATTTGCACCAAAAATTCTTAAATATTCAGAAAAAAATCGTATTAAAATTTCAAAGCATTCTGAGAACTTTTATTTTTGGGTCATTTTTTTATAGCAAGGGAAAATTCAAAAAACAAAAAAACATGGCATTTTATTTTATTTAACTGATAAAAACAGAAAAGAAAAGGTAGGTACAGAAGATAGTGCTCACTAAATTCATCAACTTCATACCTTTCAAAAATGATTCATTAATAAGGTTGATCAAGTCTTATTAACAACCACTTTCGATTAGCATGAAACCGAAGAACTTCTGTAAATCACTAAGTTACCTCAATGGGGATATAAATGTCCCCAAGAATAAGCATTTCATATTTCTTTTTAACAGTAGGTAAAGGTAGCTGAAAACTTCCAATAGTGATTGCCGGAGATTTTTCAATAATATTGATACCATTCACTTGGAATTGTTTCTTCGGAAAGTGTACCGTATGCTCATTACCATTGATATGAAAATCGACCTTGCTTTTATTGCAATCAATAACACCCCCTGCAGTATTCAAGAAGGGTCTACCAAGGATGATCGACATATTGTCTTCCTCGGGCATCTCAAGTATAACAAAGTCAGTCAAAATAGTAACGTTACCAACAACAACGTGCACATCCTCACAAATACTGATAGGTATGGCAGTTGATTTGTTATCCATTGGCAAAGATATTTCAGTAGGTGTGAGTTTATTTAGATTGAGTTTTTTTATATAAAGAGAAAGGCATAACACTAACACCGGCTCCCAAATCACATAAAGCAGTTCTCACATAATTTCTTTTGATGGAGCAAGGTATAGTTGGTATTCCCGGATCTCCAAGTTTTTTAGGTAATCCATCTTTAAAAGTGTAATTAGAAAGCATGGTGGAAATTTCAGCTTCCGCTATCTTTCTCTTATTGGTGATGATGTCTTTCATGTACTTTGCATTAGGAGGCATTTTTAAGATATCAGTCAAGCGAATACGTAAAAAGACTGGCCTCAGATTTCAGCAAAGCATTCAAATTCTTCATCATCTTTATTTTTAGTGGACTTAGGTGGAAAGGGCATAGGTTTTTGAACCCATGGTTCTCTTTCCTTACCGTGTTTTCTAGCAGCAAAATCTCTTTTATCATATCTTTTATTATTTGGTTGTGGGTTATCAATATCAACAACTGGTTCTATCTCAACATCATTGTTTGGTTCTTTATTGTTTGGTTGAGTGTCTTCATGAACCTCATCATTATCTTTTTCTTTATCAGAAGGTGAGTGTTCACTACCAGATTGAGTTTCAGCATCAGAGATAGAAACTTCATTATCATTATCAGGAGGTTTTTCTACTTCAGGTTCACTAGAGGCATGGAACATCCTATAATTTTTCTTCTTTGTTTTCTTTTTATAAGGACTAGGTGCATCAGTGTTAATTCTTTGAGAATCTTGTTCAATTATCTTTGGGTGTCCCTCAGGATAAAGTGGTTCCTGAGTCATTTTACCTCCTATAGTTGCTACTCTAACAACAAAATCACTTATATTATTGTTCATTTCATCAAGCAAATCTCTTTGAGATTTAGCCACTTGTTCTAATTGAGTTTGAACCAGGGAGGCATGCTTTCCTACACCTCTAACACAATTTGATATTCTAAATAACAAGTCACTTAAGTGAGCAATCATATCAGAGTTGTATTTCAATTGTTTCATAACATTTACATTGAAGTGATCTTGCTTTCTAATGTAATTATCAAACTCATGGAGGCGTTGACTAGGATGTCTATTATGAGGATTATCACTATCATTGAATTTCATTAGAGAATTTACCTCTACCACCTTAGGTGGTGGTGTATCAAGCCCATGTATTTCTTCAATAGGTGGTAAATTTTTAACATCCTCTGCTTTAATACCTTTTTCTTTCTTAGATTTCTTTGCCTCTTGCATATCTTCACGACTGAGATATAAGATACCCCTCTTCTTCGAAGTGGGTTTAGGCGATGGTTCGGGAAGATTACAATCATCATAATTTTTCAATATGTCATTCAATAATTCTTCAGCTTGCCCAATAGTTCATTCCATGAGAACACAACCAGCACAACTATCTAAGAAATCCCTAGAAGCATCAGTTAGTCCATTATAGAAGATATCAAGTATTTCATTTTTCTTAAGAAGATGATCAGGCAAAGCATTAAGCAATTGGAGAAGCCTCCCCCAAGCTTGTGGGAGACTCTCTTCTTCAATTTGCAGAAAGTTAAATATTTCCTATAAGGCAGCTTGTTTCTTATGAGGAGGAAAAATATTTTCCAGAGAAGTCATAAATCATGTCCTGTGGACTACGCACACAACCAGGAGCAAGAGTATTGTACCAAGCTTTAGCATCACCCTTTAATGAGAACTGAAATAACTTGAGAATATAATAGTAGCGAATTTTCTCATCATGAGCAAAAGGCGTGGCTATGTCATTCAACTTAGTAAGATGTGCCACAACAGTTTCAGTTTCATAACTATGGAAAGGATCAAATTCAACCAAAGTAATCAACTCTGGGTCGACAGAGAATTCATAATCCTTATCGTCAACAAAGATAGGTGAAGTAGCAAACCGAGGATCACTTTTCATTCTTGCATTCAGAGTTTTTTCTTTATACTTGCATAATAATTTTTCTAGACTATCTCTATCCTCACAAGCAAGAATATCTCTAGTTTCCTCCTCATTCATAACATAACCTTCCGGTACCTTTGGCAATTCATATCTAGGAGGGCTAGTTCTAATAGGTGTTTCAAGATTTTCAGTTGCAAGCTCTTCATCAGTTTCAACAATCTCATGTTGTCTTACTCTAGCAATTTGTTCATCAAGAAATTCACCTAGTGGCACATTATCGTCAAGCAAGGTACTAGCATCATCAAGAGTAGCATTCATAACAGAAGTAGCATCATCAATAACTTGCGACATATCGGAATTGATAGCATGTGGTGGTGTTGCAAGTCTACTTATAACAGTAGGTGAGTCTAAAGTGGAGATGGATGGCAGTTCCTTACATCCCCTCGTCTTAGAGGAAAAAAATCTTAGTCTTAGCGTCCTTCAGATTCTTCATAGTGATAATTTGATAATAATCCCAAGTGACTCAACAAATATAGCTATGCTACCCGGCAATGGCGCCAGAAAAATGTCTTGATAACCCACAAGTAAAGGGGTTCGCAACAATTTTTGAGGGTAGAGTATTCAACCCAAATTTATAGATTCGACACAAGGGGAGCCAAAGAATATTTGTAAGTATTAGAAGTTGAGTTCTCAATTCAACCACACCTGGAGATTAATTATATGCAGCAAAGTGATCAGTAGCGAAGTAGTATGATAGTTTTGATAGTAGTAGCAACAACAATAGTAACAATAATAGTGATAGCAGTGGTTTTATAGCAAGTGCAATAGTGAGATAACAGTAGTAACTTAGCAAGATCAATATGTAGGAAAATCGTAGGCATTGGATCGGCAATTTGTTGGATGGTATTCATCATGTAACAATCAAAACCTAGGGCGATGGGGCACTAGCTCCAGTTCATAAATATAATGTAGGCATGTATTCCATAAATAGTCATACATGTTTATGGAAAGAACTTGCATGCCATCTTTTGTCCTACCTTCCCGTGGCAGCGGGGTCCTAATGGAAACAAAGGGATATTAAGGCCTCCTTTTAATAGAGAACCGGAACAAAGCATTAGCACACGGTGAATACATGAACTCCTCAAACTACAGTCTTCATCGGGAAGTGTCCCGACTATTGTCACTCCGCGGTTGCCAGATCATAACACGTAGTAGGTGACTATAACTTGCAAGATCGGATTTTGAACATAGATATAATGGTGATAACATAAACGGTTCAGATCTAAAATCATGGCACCTGGGCCCAAAGTGAAAAGCATTAAGCATGGCAAAGTCATAGCAACATCAATCTGAAAACATAATGGATACTAGGGATCAAGCCCTAACAAAACTGGTTCGTGTCATGCCACTCGTTAATGGATACTAGGGAACATAATGGATATTATGGAGCCTGGCCAGATCAGGGTCTCGCCCCACTCGTTCGTGTTGTGTTCTGTTAGTGGGAGCACCGGATTGAGATCCTCCTCTCTGACGATGGAGGAGGCCGGGAGTGCCGGCACGAAGGAGGAGGAGCCCACGGCCAGAGTCGCGGACTTCGCTTTCCCAGCGGGCGCCATCCGGGGATCGCTGGCGCAAGCGGATGAGAAGGAAAGACGGCTCTTTGTCTAGATCTAGACAAGCCTCACGTGAGAGAAAGGGGATTACGGCAGGAGGAAGGAGCTACGAGGTAGGAGAGTAAATATGGCCCTATGGCACACACCAGGCTTTTTGTCAGCCTGGGCAGTTGCCGAGGTGACGTGGGGAAGTGGGGGCGTCCGTGTCCCGTCGTGTGTCACACGTCAAGCCTGACCCGCAGGCGGTTGGGGCCCGCATCGCTTTGCCCTCCCATCTTTGCCTTCGCCTCGAAGCTAGGCCAAGCGTGTTGTGGGCCCGGGGGCTACTATCGGCGTTCTGGGATCGGGGGTACCTAGACCCGCTTGTCTGTGGCCCAACACGTGGCTTCACAAATGGCCCAGCGTGTCCTATCTCCAAGGCTTCACAAGCAAGACCCTCACGAGG
>NC_041389.1:620521402-620563347 GCF_002162155.2 Triticum dicoccoides
ATCCCGAGGCTGCCTCCTGAGGAGCGGATATCTGTAGGCAAGCACCCCACTTCGCGAGGCGCGCGGTGATGTGAGGCATGACGACCAAGGCCAGAAGGGCGCCAGTGGGCGCAGTCCGGGACACATTCCTCTTTGGTGCTAAGGAGGCAAGAACGTACGTGGGTTCCCAAGGAATCCCCCGAAGGTTTCCATTCCAGTGCAACAAGACCAAGACCACGAGCTCGGCAGGACGGAGGTCATCGCCGAGCCCACCGCTGCATCATGACTAGAAGCTTTGCAGATGAAGACCACCTTTAGACAGGATAGGGTGTACTCATGTCCCCCTTCAAATTGGCCGTTGTGGTATCCCTTCCCGCCTAAGCTATGAGAGAAGAGGACCAAGGCCACTATAAAGAAAGGCTAGTCTCCACCGCAGAAAGGGGTCAGATCTTGGCATCCCTAGAGGTCGAACCCTTCCGCCATTGAGCTCTCCCGAGGCAGCTCATACTTGTACTAGTTCATACTCATCCCCCTTGCGAGGCAGTCCACCACAAAGTAGGACTAGGGTTTTAGACCGCAAGGTGACCCGAACTTGGGTAAACCACCATGCCACTTCTCCTTCCCGCACGCATGAACTCGACGGAGCCAAGACGTGAGGTGGTGAGCAGCGAGCTTGAAAGAACATGCGGTACCCCCATGTTTCGTTTTGGTAATTGATGAAGATCTCTATGGTCTAATGGTTGTCTTGAGTTATATTTGAAGGATTTGTCCATAGGCTTTTCTTGAAGTCCATGTGTTGGTTTCAAGGAGTTTATGAGTTTACCAAGGTGCTATTAAGGAATTATCCAAAGATTGGTCATGTGAGTGTTGAGCTTATTGCAAGCATGTATTGAAGAAGAAGATTGTGCGATCATTCATGTTTACCTTCAAGACATTATCCAAATGAAGAGAGTTGCAAAGATTCAAGGTTGATCAATTGATCAAGACTAAGTCAAGAGTGAATCAAGTTGATCAACTCACAAAGCGTAGAAGATGTACCGAGAGGGATCAAGTGATCCTGTGGTATGATAAGCATTGTCCATTGCACTTTGTGTACTAACCCATGGTCTAGGTGAGAGTTCTACGTGGGGTTAGGTACGTGTCCATGGGCTTGCATCAAGAGGTAGATATCATACAACCCATGGAAAGGATGACATCAAGTGGTGATCGTCATCAAGATTGTCGTGTGCAAGTTCAAGTGGAGCATCACGAAGAGATCAAGTGCTTGAATCTTGCCATCCATTGTGGTGTCAATGGACTTGTGAAGATGTGCCTAAGAGTGGCTCACCCATAGTGGACTATGGGGGAGCAATCATCTAGTTTTCATCGAGCCAACACAATCAAGAAAGGTGGTCCAACTTGAGGGAGTCAAGATCGTCTTAATATAGCTCAAGTGGACCATGTGCAAGGCAAAGGTTGCCCTTGATAGGTTTTCTATTTTACCGGTCTCGTGGTGGTATCTGGGAGATCGGGTTATAGGATCGTTTGTCGTACTATCAAGGGGGGCTCTCAAGTTGGTAGCTTGATCGTATCGTTAGTGGATCAAACCATTGCATCCTTGCATCATGTTTCTTGGTTCTTGTTTGGTTATGTTTGTGAGTCTTAGAGCTTATGGTCATCTTGATTACAAGCTTGAGTTCATCGAAAATGGAGTTCGCATGCGTCTTCTATGATGTTTTCAGTGTTGGAGGTTTTACTGGTCTTATCCGAGGAAGGGTTCTCACCATTTTCTTATGGGACTTTTATCATTTGCTTATTCTTGATATTTCTATCAAGATTGTGTTATCCCATGTCGTTAGCTTTCCAACAAACTTGGTTTCGTTGAATTTGGAGTCTGTTTGTAAAAGTTGTGGCTGTTTTGGTAAAGGTTGCAGCGGTACTACCGCGACTAGAGCGGATGCAATTTTTTACTACTGCTCCAGAGCGGTACTACCGCGGCTCCTGAGCGGTAGTACGGCTCCAGAGCAGTACTACCGCGGCTCCTAAGTGGTAGTACCGCTCCAGACCAAAATCTCGTGTTTTGCTCAGCGGAAGTAGGCACGGGATGTATTTTTTTAGTACCGCGATCCCTAGCGGTAGTACCACGAGGACGAGCGGTAGTACCACGAGGACGAGCGGTAGTACCGCTCTGGCGGTTCTACTGGCATTTTGCCTCCTCGCCGTTGTTTTTCAAAGGGATTCTTCTGCCCTAGCGGTAGTACCGCTCCTTGGAGCGGTAGTACCGATCTGTGCGGGCTATGAGGACAACGGTTGGATTTTTCCTCACCTATAAAAGGGGGTCTTCTTCCCAATGGTCCTTATCCTTTGAGCTCATGTTCTTCCCCCATTGTTGACCTTCTTCGAGCTTGCTAACTCTCAATCCCTCCATGGATTCTTGCTAGTTTTTGAGGGAAAAGAGAGAGGAGATCTAGATCCACATTTCCACCAATCACTTTCTCCTCTATGTTAGGGGAACCCATTGGATCTAGATCTTGGAGTTCTTGGTGTTCTCCTTCTTGTTCTTCCTCTCATCTTCCTCCCTGGAATTAGTTGCTTCGGTGGGATTTGAGAGAGAAGGATTTGGGCACTCCGTGTGCCCTTGCCATTGCATTTGGTGCATCGGTTTGAGTTCTCCACGTGATACGTGGAAGTTACAAGTCGAGAAGCTTATTACTCTTGGGTGCTTTGTACCCTTGAGCTTATTACTCTTGGGTGTTTGGACACCCTAGACCTTGTTCCTCTTGGGTGCCTTGGCGCCCTAGAGGGTTGGTGTTGTTCGAAGCTCAATCATTGCGGTGTAAAGCTCCGGGCAAGCGTCGGGGTCTCCAATTAGGTTGTGGAGATTGCCCCGAGCAATTTGACGGGTACCGGTGACCGCCCCCAAGGGTTGCCAAAGTGTACGGGTTCGGTGACCGCCTCCAAGGGTCTTCATTTGTATGGGTTCGGTGACTGCCCTCAAGGGTCCCTTAGTGGAATCACGGCATCTTGCATTGTGCGAGGGCGTGAGGAGATTACGGTGGCCCTAGTGGCTTCTTGGGGAGCATTGTGCCTCCACACCGCTCCAAACGGAGATTAGCATCCGCAAGGGTGTGAACTTCGGGATACATCATCGTCTCCGCGTGCCTCGGTTATCTCTTACACGAGCCCTTGACTTATGCACTTTACTTTGTGAGAGCCATATTGTTTCTTGTCGTATATCTTGCTATCACATAGTTACTTATCTTGCTTAGCATAAGTTGTTGGTGCACATAGGTGAGCCTAGTTGTTTCAGGTTTTGTGCTTGACAAATTAACTACTAGGTTTATTCTGCATTTGTTCAAGCCTAAACCGTAATTATTTTAAAGCGCATATTCACCCCCCCCCTCTCTAGGCGACATCCTCAATCTTTCAATTGGTATCAGAGCCTCGTCTCTCTTTGTTAGGCTTTACCGCCTAGAGAGTAAAGGTGTCGACTAGGGGATTAGGATTCTCTGACACTCTTAGTTTCGATGGCACAAATTTTGATGTTTGGGTAATTCGCATGCTTAATCTTTTTAGGGTCATGTACCCAAATTTAGAGCGAATTGTAGATATGGGCTTTTCTCCTCCAAAGGATCCCCAAAGATTATCTTTAGAGGATGAGAAAAACTCTTATCTCAATGCTCAAGCTTCTAATGTGCTTTTCAATGCTTTGAGCAATGTAGTTATATTTGAACTCATGTCGTTCCGGGATGCTCATGAGTTGTGGACAAAGCTTCAAGATAAATATGGTGTGTCCAAAATTTATAAGGATGATCGTTCTCGCTCCACCTCCGACCGTGTTGCGTTCTCAACTTCTTCTACTTCACCTACATGTGGTTTTCCACAAGGTAATGACATGGTGAGTAGTGGTGTTCATTGCAATGATGATAGTGGGCTTATTGTTGATAATCCTTCATCACTTTCTTATTGCAATGCTTCATCTTTGGACTTTAGCACTTCGATCACTCCAAATGTTTCACATGCTTGTGTTGATAGTTCTTGCATATCATGTAGAAATTGCTTGACTAAATCTCATGCTGATATGCTTGCTATATCTTGTTGCCATGATAAAAATGCATGTATTTCCTCGAGTTGTTGTGCTAAGAATGTAGAGGAAACCCAACACTCCATGGAACAATATGTGGTCTTGAATGGTGCTTCAAGGGATCCTATATCATCATCTATTGCTTTTTGCCTTATGGCCAAGGATTCAAAGGTATCTCCCACTTTGAATCCCAATATATCTTGTGATGATATTGATGATGGCAAGAGTGATGATGATGTCGATTATGATGAAGAGAATGATGATGTTGCCTCCTTAAAAATTAAGTGGGAAATGATTTTTAAAGCTCTTCTTAAGAATAAAATTGCTCGTTCCAACTTCATGGAAATCATGTCGATTGCTATTGAGAGCAAGAAATATATTGATGAGCTGGAATCTCGTCTTGAGGAGCATGAGGTCACCATTGATAAAATGGAAGGTCGTGAGCGTGATTACGCTAATGAGATTGTGGACCTCTCTCAAGCTCTTGAACTTGAACAAACCACCAAGGAATCTCTTGAGGAGACTTTTGCTCTAGAATTATCTAGAGTGAAGGAATCTAATGATAGAGCTCTTGAGGTGGCCAATGTTTTTGAAACTAAAAATGCTAGGCTTGAAGTTGCTCATGCTAGACTCCTTGAGGATTTTGAGCACCTCAAAAATGGCTCAAGGGTCATCAAGGGTGAGCTCATCAAACTCACCGAGTCTCATGCTCAACTTGAAGCTTCTTATTCAAAAGAGCTTTCCAAGTTGCCTTCTCCTCTTGTTGTTAATGATGATGCTTGTGCTACTAACTCTATTTCTTGTGAAGCATCCATTTTAAAGGAGAATGTTGAGCTAAGGGCTCAACTTGAGTTGTTATCTAGCAAGTATGGGAAATTGGAAGAAAGTCGTGAAAAGCTTTCTAGCTCTCATGATGATCTTCTTGTATCCCATAATGTGCTAAAAATAGCTCATGAGGCTATTATTGCTAAGGTAACATATAGTGAGCCTCATGTGGATATTAACACTACTTTTAGTCAAAATGCTATATTGCCTTGTGCTAGTCCTCGTAATTCGTCTATGCATAACATTGGTACATCTTGTGATGAATTGCTTTCCTTGCCTGGTTCCTCTAATGATGAAGCTTATACTTCCTCTAGTACTTGTGTTGAGACTAACCATGTAGAGGAAATCAAAGAGCTCAAGGCCCAAGTCACTTCTTTGAAGAAAGACTTGGAAAAGAGTCATGAAGGGAAATCCACACTCAACAATATCTTGAGTGTGCAAAAATCCCCCAATGACAAAGGTGGACTTGGATTCAACTCCAACAAGAAGAATAAGTCCAAGTTGAACAAGAAGAAGGGCCAAGAACAAGTCAAGAATTCGGCCAAGATTGTTTGCTTCAAGTGCAAAATTGAAGGGCATCATGTGAGATCTTGCCCATTGAAGAAGAAGGACATTAGTGAAAAGCAACAAGGGAAGCGGCCACAAGTTCAATATCATGCTCAACCACAAGTTGAAGAAATGCATCTTCCCAAGAATACTCAAGCTAATGCTTCTCAAGTTGAGAAATCAAGTGAGAAGAAAGTAAAGAGTAGACGTTACTACTTATGTCGTGAGAAAGGTCACGTCGCTTCTTCATGCACTAGTGGTAACTTATCCAACCCAATTATTATTGATAATATCTATTCTCTTGGGAAGGATAAGGTTGGCAATGTGTTTGCCAAGTTTGTTGGTACTCAAAGTGGTTTCAAGAAAAGAACCATTTGGGTTGCCAAGACTATTGTGACTAACCTCTTAGGACCCAACTTGGTTGGGGACCAACAAACTCAAACTTGATCAATAGGTGTTGTTGGAGAGCATTGGAGACTTGGCTACATTATGAAGAATTAAGGGGACTTCATCATTCTTATTGTCCCAAGCCAAGTCAATTGGGTTATCAAGTTTCTATGTTATATCCAATGTTCCTCCTTGTGGTAACTCGTGCTTAAATTGTTTACATTGAAAGTTACTTCCCCCTTAGCGTGTTGCGGTTTTGTACCTTGCATGTGCATGTATATCTTATGCTTCCAATTTGCTTATCTTGAGAAATCATGTATGTGCATGTTGGTTCACACATCATGTACGTGTGTGTAGTGTGTTGAGCCTTTGTTCATCTTGTTTATATCTTAGTTGGATCTTGTGAGAGATTAATGGAACATCCCATTTTGGGGGAGTGATGTGCTTTGTGCACCTCACAATCCTAAAAATGTGTGTACATGAGGAATACCATCTAGTATTGATATTACAAAATTATCTAGTCTCTATGTGGTATGTCTTCTCATGAGAAATTCAAATTCTATTTGGTCCATTAATTATCTCTTGTTGGTTCTCTTTTGCATCTTGTTAAGTTTTTCATTGGTATCACATTATGGGGGAGTAATATGCTATGTGTATATTACAAGCCTAGAAAATATGTACATTCGAGATATTGTCACATAGAATTGTTTTGTAAATTATATTGTTCCTAGGTGGCATGTTAGCTCTACAAGTTGCAATTTGCTTGTGTTTGGTGTGAAGATGATGTCGGATATCCTTGCTATCTACCACCGGGAATAATTTCCAAATACTTCTTGTCTTTTGACAATTGGTACTCACTTATGTGTGGTAGAAATTATTGATCATCTTCACGTTGGCGTTTGCTTTTTATTTGCCTTATCTCTTGCCAAGTTTGTGTCAACTCCCATTGCCTTCCGTGCCACTTGAGGATCTTGTTGTTTTCTTGGTATTTTCTAGTGTTTTCCTTCATATAGTGAATGTGGTGATCCTACCTTGTGCATTTTGTATTCAAATGTAAATTCTCTATAATGCACAACTCGTGGGGGAGCTATCCTATTTTCTATAAAACACTAAACCTGTGATCCATTTTAAGTGTGTGTTGGTGGACGGCAAGCCGTTTCTTTTTGGTACTTGTGCCATCATGAAACTTTGTAGAGAGCTTGGTTTGTTTGGAACCATCCTCTCTTTTGGGAGTTTGATATCATTTGGTGGGTTCCAATGGATATCTCATTCCTTGATGTATCTTTTAATGATATCTTCCAAGTGATGATTTCTCCATTTGGTATTCTTTTCACTTGGTATTTTCTTGTATTTTGGTATCGGTTCTTGAAAGTCTTGAGCATCCATATTAACTTCATGTAGTTTCCTTGGCATGCTTTCTCTCTTTGACCCAATATATAAGGGAAACTCCACCAAGTCTCAAATTGGATGAGATGTACATGAATTTCATTTCCATATCTATATGCACATATTTATGTGGAGTTTGTCCTATGTATTGTTGGTGTTTCTAACTCTTTGGTCCCAATGAGTTTGGGTACCATTTTATTTGTGTTGTTGTTCTGGGAACAATTGGAGATGCATTGGATACTCGGCTCATTCAAAAGGAAGGTGGTGTCATCACTTGCTTATTGGAGTCAAGCTAGGATGATCAATGAGCTACTTTCTACCTTCAATTGGTACGTACTACATCCTTCCAATGCTATCTCGGTAACAAGTATCATCATCTACTACATGCACACATTATTGCATCAATCGTGTGTAGATTGTATCATGGCATGTTATTTTTTCTTTCTTGTGATACTTGTTTCCTTTCTCAAAGCATCCCAACAATGATCTCTTGTTGCTAGTTGTGATGTCTTTGATGGTTGGGTGGTAGGAATTCATTTATATACAATAAGACCATATCTAGCCTTGGGCTATGCTTCCAAGCACATATCTTATTGGTATATGTATGGCTTCGGTTTGGATATCTTGTTCCTTCGTGTTGTAACTATTTCGGGTGTACATCCTTCTTTCTAGATATACATCGTCATGCTTTTGTCTACCTAGACCCTTATACACTTGAGAGAAATTACATCTCTAGATGATATCCTTTCTTTCACAACCACCTTGTCCTTTTTTTGTTATTTATTTGGTGGCTCCGTGAAAGCTTTTGCCTTGAGTGTATGTCTTATCTCGTTGCATCTTGATGCACTCTTGTGTGGTGAAGATTTTTTTCCTCATGCTTGTCTTTACGAGGCTTTTGCCATCTTAATTGGTATCCCTCGTCTTGATAAGGCTTTCTTTTTCTTTCTTCACCATGGGTTGTCACAAGTGTTGGTTATTCATTTTGCATTTTTAGTGTGCTTGTGAACCCATTTGCTTGGTGTGTGTGTGAGGAGGACATGTCATGCACCGTGTATCTCATTTACCCAAGACTATGTTGATGCTTTATGCTCATCCTTATATTAGTCTTCTCAAGTGCTTTGTCATGACTCACACACATCATTTTGGTTGAGCCTATTATTAAGTTGCCTCTTTTACATGTTGCTCAACCATGTGTTTGTTGCAAGTGCTAGGCTTTGTTTCCTTTATGCTCACTCGCACTGGTTGTGAGTTTCTATTGATTTTGGGGGAGCTATGATCCTATTTTGTGTACTTTGTGTCCAAATACAAATATTCTTATGTGTGCACAAATCATGGGGAGCTTCTCTAGTTTCTTTAGAACACTCCTTTGCTCATATCATAATATCCTTTATTCATGTGGCTCATAGGATCTTTGGTCTATTTGATTCAATTGATATCCTTTGGCTTACTTCAATTGGTATCTTTTGATTGCTTGATTGCTTGTGTCTCTCTTTGTTATGTCCTTGTGGCATATCATTCTTCAGCAATCTTTGTGCCTCAATATAGTTTGTGTTCCTCCAAGTATTTACCGTTGGATATGTGTATTGCATTCCACTCTCTTGTGAAGAAATACAAAATTTATGGAGGACCACAATTTATATTGGTCTTCTTAGCTTTTCGCCCATTTTGGCAATCGATGCCAATGGGGGAGAAGTTTCAGAGAGTTTTGTGGAGAAGTTTAGAGAGTTATCTCTTCTTGCTTTGGTTTTGTTCCTTAGCATTTGCATCTCATATGCATGCACTATTGCTTGTTGCATTGCATAGTGAAGCATAATTCTTTATATAAACTCTCTTGAAAGTGATTATCATCAATTACCAAAATGGGGGAGATTGAAAGAACATGTGGTGCCCCCATGTTTTGTTTTGGTAATTGATGACGATCTCTATGGACTAATGGTTGTCTTGAGTTATATTTGAAGGATTTGTCCATAGGCTTTTCTTGAAGTCCATGTGTTGGTTTCAAGGAGTTTATGAGTTGACCAAGGTGCTATTAAGGAATTATCCAAAGATTGGCCATGTGAGTGTTGAGCTTATTGCAAGCATGTCTTGAACAAGAAGATTGTGTGATCATTCATGTTTACCTTCAAGACATCATCCAAATGAAGAGAGTTGGAAAGATTCAAGGTTGATCAAGACTAAGTCAAGAGTGAATCAACTTGATCAAGACTAAGTCAAGAGTGAATCAAGTTAATCAACTCACAAAGCATAGAAGATGTACCGAGAGGGATCAAGTGATCCCATGGTATGGTAAGCACTGTCCATTGCACTTTGTGTACTAACCCATGGTCTATGTGAGAGTTCTACATGGGGTTAGGTACGTGTCCATGGGCTTGTGTCAAGAGGCAGATATCATACAACCCATGGAAAGGATGACATCAAGTGGTGATCGTCATCAAGATTGCCATGTGCAAGTTCAAGTGGAGCATCACAAAGAGATCAAGTGCTTGAATCTTGCCATCCATTGTGGTGTCAATGGACTTGTGAAGATGTGCCTAAGAGTGGCTCACCCATAGTGGACTATGTGGGAGCAATCATCTAGTCTTCATCGAGCCAACGCAATCAAGAAAGGTGGTCCAACTTGAGGGAGTCAAGATCATCTTAATCTAGCTCAAGTGGACCATGTGCAAGGCAAAGGTTTGCCCTTGATAGGTTTTCTATTTTACCGGTCTCGTGGTGGTAGCTGGGAGACCGGGTTATAGGATCATTTGTCGTACTATCAAGAGGGGCTCTCAAGTTGGTAGCTTGATCGTATCATTAGTAGAGAGCTCAAACCATTGCATCCTTGCATCATGTTTCTTGGTTCTAGTTTGGTTATCTTTGTGAGTCTGAGAGCTTATGGTCATCTTGATGACAAGCTTGAGTTCATCGAAAACGGAGTTCGCATGCGTCTTCTATAATGTTTTCGGTGTTGGAGGTTTTACTGGTCTTATGTGAGGAAGGGTCCTCACCATTTTCTTATGGGACTTTGCTCATTTGATTATTCTTGATATTTCTATCAAGATTGTGTTAGCCCATGTCGTTAGCTTTCCAACAAACTTGGTTTCGTTGAATTCGGAGTCCATTTGCAAAAGTTGTGGTTGTTTTGGTAAAGGCTGCAGCGGTACTACCGCGACTAGAGCGGATGTAATTTTTTACTACCGCTCGAGAGCGGTACTACCGCGGCTCCTGAGCGGTAGTACCTCTCCAGAGTAGTACTACCGCGACTCCTAAGCGGTAGTACCGCTCCGGACCAAAATCTCGTGTTTTGCTCAGCGGAAGTAGGCACGGATGTATTTTTTAGTACCGCTCGCAAATAGTAGTACCGCTACCCTTTGCGGTAGTACCGCGATCCCTAGCGGTAGTACCGCTCCGGCGGTTCTACTGGACTTTTGCCTCCTCGCTGTTGTTTTTCAAAGGGCTTCTTCCGCCCTAGCAGTAGTACCGCTCTGTGCGGGCTGTGAGGATAACGGTTGGATTTTTTCCTCACCTATAAAAGGGGGTCTTCTTCCCCAATGGTCCCTATCCTTTGAGCTCGTGTTCTTACCCCATTGTTGACCTTCTTCGAGCTTGCTAACTCTCAATCCCTCCATGGATTCTTGCTAGTTTTTGAGAGAAAAGAGAGAGGAGATCTAGATCCACATTTCCACCAATCACTTTCTCCTCTATGTCAGGGGAACCCATTGGATCTAGATCTTGGAGTTCTTGGTGTTCTCCTTCTTGTTCTTCCTCTCATCTTCCTCCCTAGCATTAGTTGCTTAGGTGGGATTTGAGAGAGAAGGATTTGGGCACTCTGTGTGCCCTTGCCATTGCATTTGGTGCATCGGTTTGAGTTCTCCACGTGATACATGGAAGTTACAAGTCGAGAAGCTTATTACTCTTGGGTGCTTTGTACCCTTGAGCTTGTTACTCTTGGGTGTTTGGACACCCTAGACCTTGTTCCTCTTGTGTGCCTTGGAGCCTTAGACGGTTGGTGTTGTTCGGAGCTCAATCATTGTGGTGTAAAGCTCCGGGCAAGCGTCGGGGTCTCCAATTAGGTTGTGGAGATCGCGCCGAGCAATTTGACGGGTACCAGTGACCGCCCCCAAGGGTTGCCAAAGTGTACGGGTTCGGTGACCGCCCCCAAGGGTTGCCATTTGTACGGGTTCGGTGACCGCCCTCAAGGGTCCCTTAGTGGAATCACGACATCTTGCATTGTGCGAGGGCGTGAGGAGATTACGGTGGCCCTAGTGGCTTCTTGGGGAGCATTGTGCCTCCACATCGCTCCAAACGGAGATTAGCATCCTGTCGGAGTAATGGGCCACGGGTAGGCTAACCCGAGCCCCAGCACCTTTCAAGACATTGGGACAGGCTGCGCCACTCATGCCGAGTCCCAGGGACGACTCCAAGATATGCTGAGTCCCAAGGACGACTCCAAGATATGCCGAGTCCCAGGGACGACTCCCAGATATGCCGAGTCCCAGGGACGACTCCAAGATATGCCGAGTCCCAGGGATGACTCCAAGATATGCCGAGTCCCAGGGATGACTCCAAGATATGCCGAGTCCCAGCTGACGACTTCCAGGTAAGCCGACTCTCAATTGACGACTTCCAGAGAAGCCGGCTGAGGGTAGGCGGCTCACGACTCCAACCACCCCTGCCTTCGCCGCGAGGGACAGGGCCGGGAACGGTCACGGTGTGGTCGTCTCTACCCTGCCTACGAAGGACCAGCATGGCTACAGTGCGCCATATCACTGGAGATCTCCATCGTGGCGCGGCACTGTTGCCATGCCGGCCCTGACCTCAGCCTTAATGGGCGGCGCACTGTGCCCACGACGCCTGCCTGTACGACCCAAGGACGGCGGGACCGCCTGTTAGCGGGTAGACAGAAGACGGCAAGAGCGCCCTGAAGACGGACCCGTGGGAGTCGGCCCCCTGGAGTCGGCCGACCCCTCCCATGGGCCCCGCACGCCATTAATCAGACAAGATGGGGAATGGCGACAGTAAACGCCCACCATACGGCGGCACTGTTGCCATGACCTCATGACCAAGCCAGCGTCATCAGGAGCACCGCTACAGTACCAGGCCTGTCCGCGGGGCCCGCCAGTCGGCAGGCCCCAGTAGTCGGCGGAGAAGACGACGACCTGAGAGACAGACGGCTGGGACCCATGGCCAGCCAGATTACCATTGTACCCCTGGGGAGTAGGCCTATATAAACCCCCAGGAAGCCCATGCAAAGGGTTCGGACCAAGATAGCACTAGACCCCAGAACATAGGAAGGAGAGAGCTAGCCTTGCCCTCTCCTACCTCCAGAAACAGCTCTAGGAGCACCATTGTACTCACTTTGCCATAGTGACCATGCGGAGACCCCGCAGAGCAGCAGTAGGGGTGTTATATCCACGGAGAGCCCTGAAGCTGGGTAAGATCCGCCGGCGTGCATGTCTTCGCCTCATCCCACTTCCGGGCACCGGCGACGTTCTACTTGCTCCCACCATGATAAGCCATCCTTTGGCATATGTCGTACCCAACCCCCGACACATCCGCAAGGGTGTGAACTTCGGGATACATAGTCATCTCCGCGTGCCTCGGTTATCTCTTACACGAGCCCTTTACTTATGCATTTTACTTTGTGATAGCCATATTATTTCTTGTCATATATCTTGCTATCACATAGTTACTTATCTTGCTTAGCATAAGTTGTTGGTGCGCATAGGTGAGCCTAGTTGTTTTAGGTTTTGTGCTTGACAAATTAACCGCTAGGTTTATTCCGCATTTGTTCAAGCCTAAATCGTAATTATTTTAAAGCGCCTATTCACCCCCCCCCTCTAGGCGACATCCTCGATCTTTCAGAGATGTAGTTAGGCAAGATCCTTCACACACGCCCCAGAGTTGGAACCTTGTTGGGTCCACGGAGCCCCGATTCTGACACTATGCGCTTTTCTATCATTTGTCGAACAGTAATTTGTTTGGAGTAGTGATTAGAGGTGGTCAAATGACGTAGAATCCTCTATATCCTAAAGGTCATCCTAAAAGAATTGAGCAAGATACTCAAAGAATTAATAATGATGCACCTACTTCACCTAGGAAGAAGAAAAAGAATAAGGATAAGGATAGAACTTTCATGCTTCTAGTGAACCTGTTGAGGAAAAACCTCATGAGAATCCTAATGATGTTTCTATTTATGATGCTGAGACACAATCTGGTAAAGGACATCCACCAAGTGATAATGATAATGATGATGCTATTAATGATCATACTGATGCACCACCAGATAATAATAGAGAATGTGATAATGATGTAGAAATAGAACCTGAGGTTGAACCACTTCTTAAAAATAGAAGACATTTGGCGCCCACCGTGGGGCGAGGTGCACCGTCGTCCGGAGACCTGCTCTGGACGGGAACCCTTTTCCTCCCTGGCGAGCACAGCCAGCCCGGCACGCCAGATGGAGTCTGCGCCGACGCGTTGTAAGGTGTTGAGATCGCCTGCGCGGCCAGCTGCCTCGCTGAGCTTATCGGCGAGGTTCGCCTCTCCGATGAGCCTGCGTCCGACGCAGGCATGAGCGGCCCCGAGAGCCTCCTCGCGGGTCTCCTCGACCAACTCCACGTCGCCGGCGAGCCTGCCGTGGACCTGGAGTCCATAGGATCCACCGACCCGATGCTGGTCGACTCCGACACCGCGTCGCTCGACGCGTTCCCCACCAACGTGGTGGTCTACGACGAGCCGCTCCCTTGCGCGGAGAGCGGCGGAAGCACCGTCACGGAGGTCCTCGTCCTCGATCACGGCGAGCGTTTCGGCGAGGGAGCTCATGACCCACTCGACGCGGCTCTACGAGACCTAACCGCGCCGATTCCGGGAGACGCTGATGCTGAGACGCTGGAGGTGCGCCACCTTCAGCTCATCGAGGGCGCAAAGAAGCTGGCAAGCATGAGACGCTTGTCAGAAGCCTACCAACGCGAGATGGATCGCGTTGTGGGCGGCTCGCTGGCTCTGACTGGGCCTAGCCGCCTAGGCGCGGTCCAGCAGCGCGGCGTGGCAATCGCCAATCTGTTCGGGGCCGATCGCCCTGTGTATGCCACGCATGCGAAGAATATCCGCGCCGCCCAGGCGGCGGCGGATGAGCTCGACAACTTCGAGGGAGAAGAGCGCCGCCTGATGACGGAGCAAGTTCAGCAGCTCCTCGACGCGGCTGCCGCACAGAATGAAGCCGGCTACCGCACGGAGGCACCGCGGCGACAAAACGACGACCCGCCACCCCGCCGAGATCAAGGTGCAACGTCTCGGACACCGACTGGCGGGGTCCGCGGAAAGAAAGACAAGGATCCAGCTGTCAGCCACAGTCGGACTCGCAGCACCATCGAGCGCGACCAAGACGGCTGCCCCAAAGCGGTGGAACGGCGGGACGACTATCTGCCTCCCCCTCCTCGCAGAGAAAGGCAAGTCTCCCCTCCACATGTAGAGCATCCGACTCTCGGCAACCGTCTTGGCCGCCGAGAGGGAGTCGGAGAGAACGATGCCGGCCACCGGATCGACCGACTCCACCGATCCCTAGCGCTGGAAGAAGAAGATGAGTTGGGTCCTCCCTGTTTCGGACCCCGCATCCGAGATGAGCCTTTTCCCAAAGGGTTCACGCTCCGCCGAGACACGCCCAAATACACCGGCACCGTGAAGCCGGAGGACTGGCTGATTGACTACTCCACGGCTGTCAATATAGCAAACGGCAACAAGCGTGTCGCCGTGAGATATGTTCCGCTCATGCTCCAGGGCACGGCCCGGACATGGTTGAACAGTCTGAAGCCCCGTAGCATCAACAGCTGGGTCGACTTCACCGAGGCCTTCGTCCGCAACTTCACGAGCACGTACAAGCGACCTCCCAAGCCTCGCCAACTCTCCTTGTGCGTGCAAGGCCCTGACGAGTCCACTCGCGACTACCTCGCGCGTTGGGCTGAACTTCGGAACTCCTGCGAGGGCGTGCACGAGGTGCAGGCTATCGAGTACTTTACTGCCAGGTGCAGAGAAGGAACCCTCCTCAAGCACAAGCTCCTCTGCGACGAGCCGGAGACCCTCGATGAGATGCTGATCACAGAAGACAAGTACGCCATGGCCGACTCCTCCATGAAGGCGGAGATTCAGGTTAGTGCGACTGGCAAAGTCGCCCCTCAGGCTCCAAGAACTCCGGCTGGGGACACCAGTCGGCGGCAGCAGCAAAGCAACCACAAGCGCAAGGCCCCACAGCCGGCTTCCAACAGCCGGCAGGTCGCAACAGTCGAAGACCAACAGCCGGAGGGACAGCCTCCGACCAAGCGGCAGAAAGGCGGCAAGTCCAACTGGTTGCCGGCCTTCTCCTACGAGCAGACCCTGGATGGCCCCTGCAAGTTCCACAGCGGCGCGAAGCCGTCAAACCACACCACCCGGAAATGCCACTGGCTGACCAGAATCGCCAAGGGAGACGGCCTACTCCCTCCCCCGCCCGCTGGGCTGCCTCCTCCACAGCCGCCCCAGCAGCCAGCTGTCAGGCCAGTCGGCGTGATACAAGACGAGTTCCAAGATGAGCATGGAGCTTATGTGGTGTTCACTAGTGTGGCTGACGATCGACGCAGCAGGCGCCAGCAGCAGCAAGAGGTGAACGCAGTCGCGTCAAGCACTCTCGAGTTCATGCACTGGTCCGAAAGACCTATCAGTTGGAGCAGAGCTGATCACCCAGAGGTGATGCCGAATTCGGGCTCCTACGCCCTGGTCTTAGGCGCCACACTCGCCATAGATAGGCGGGCCGCTCGCTTCTCGCGAGTGCTGATAGACGGAGGCAGTAGTATCAACATCCTGTACAAGGATACGATGGAGAAGTTAGAAATCAAGTGAAGACAGCTTCAGAGCAGCCGGACTGTGTTCCACGGCATTGTCCCTGGCCTTTCCTGCTCACCAATCGGCAAGATCCTGATAGACGTCCTCTTTGGGGACAAAGATCATTTCCGCCGAGAGCCAGTTTGGTTCGAAGTGGTGGACCTCGAAAGCTCGTACCATGCGTTGCTTGGCCGACCTGCATTAGCCAAGTTCATGGCGGTCCCCCACTATGCCTACCTCAAGATGAAGATGCCAAGTTCCAAGGGAATTCTAACCGTGGCCGGCAACTACAGAAAGTCGTCCGCTTGTGCGGCCGAAAGTAGTCGGCTGGCCGAGTCCTTGGTGATTGCGGCTGAGAAGCGGCTTCTTGATCGGGTTGTGGCTATGGCCGGCAAGCAGCCCGAGATGTCGCCCGACCCCAAGGAGTCGGAAGCAGAAGGATCATTCAAGCCGGCCAGAGAAACAAAGAAGATACCTTTGGACCCGGAGCACCCAGAGAGGTACGCTGTCATGGGTACAAACCTTGACAGCAAATAGGAAGGCGAGCTCGTCGATTTCCTCCGTGAGAATCGAGACATCTTCACATGGTCCCCTAAAGACATGCCTGGTGTACCAACGGAATTCGCCAAGCACAAGTTACATGTCCGGTCTGATGTGAAGCCCGTCAGGTAGCCCTTGCGTCGCCTGTCAGAAGAGAAGAGAAGAGTTGTTGGAGAAGAAATAGCCCGGCTCCTGGCAGCCGGCTTCATTATGGAAGTGTTTTTCCCAGAGTGGCTAACAAACCCAGTATTGGTACTAAAGAAGAACAAGCAGTGGCAGATGTGTATCGACTACACAAGCCTCAATAAAGCCTGTCCCAAGGACCCATTCGCTCTGCCGAGAATTGATCGGGTGATAGACTCCACAGTCAGATGCGAGCTGTTGAGTTTCTTGGATGCATATTCTGGATATCACCAGATCAAGCTGAACCCGGCTGACAGACTGAAGACCGCCTTCATCATGCCGTTTGGTGCCTTCTGCTACCTGACCATGACGTTCGGCTTGAGGAATGCCGGCGCCACCTTTCAGCGTTGCATGCAGAAGTGCCTCCTCAAGCAACTCGGCAGAAATGCCCACGTCTACGTGGATGACGTGGTGGTGAAGACGGAAAAACGTGGAACTCTGTTGGAAGACCTCAAGGAAACCTTTGAGAACCTGCGCCGATTCCAGATCAAGCTCAACCCCGAGAAGTGCGTCTTCGGAGTACCAGCCGGCCAGCTCCTTGGTTTCCTGGTCTCTGAACGCGGCATAGAGTGCAACCCCATGAAGATCAAGGCCATCGAGAGGATGGAAGCACCCAGACAGCTGTTAGATGTGCAAAAGTTCACCGACTGTTTGGCGTCCATCAGCCGATTCATCAGTCGGCTGGGCGAGAAGGCTCTCCCCTTATATCAGCTCATGAAGAAGACAACCTTTTTTGAATGGACTCCCAAGGCGGATGAGGCTTTTCTCCAACTAAAGAAAATGTTGACTACTCCCCCTGTGTTGGCGGCTCCGACTCCTAAAGAGCCCATGCTCTTATACATTGCCGCCACCAGCCGGGTAGTCAGCACAGTTATTGTAGTCGAGCGCAAAGAGGAAGGCAATGCGCTACCTGTCCAGAGACCGGTATATTACCTGAGCGAAGTATTGTCGGCCTCCAAGCAGAACTACCCCCACTACCAGAAGATATGCTACGGCGTGCACTTTGCCGCCAAGAAATTGAAGCCTTACTTCTAGGAGCATCCAATCACTATGGTCTGCATAGCCCCACTAGTCGAGATCATCGGAAGCCGAGATGCTTCTGGCCGAGTGGCCAAATGGGCCATCGACCTGGCTCCCTACACCATCTACTACCAACCCCACACCGCCATCCAATCGCAAGCACTAGCCGACTTCCTCGTCGACTGGGCCGAGACCCAGTATCTGCCACCAGCGCCCGACTCCACCCATTGGCGGATGCACTTTGACGGCTCCAAGATGCGCACCGGCTTGGGAGTCGGCGTCATCCTCACTTCCCCCAAAGGCGATAAGCTCAGATATGTGCTGCAGATCCATTTTGCCGCCTCCAACAATGTGGCCGAGTACGAGGCGCTCATTCACGGGCTCCGGCTTGCCAAAGAACTCGGCATTCGCTGGATCCTGTGTTATGGAAACTCTGACTTGGTGGTCCAGCAATCATCTGGCGATTGGGACGCCAAGGACGCAAACATGGTGAGCTACCGCTTCCTTGTGTAGCAACTCAGCGGATACTTCGAGGGGTGCGAGTTTCTCCACATGCCAAGGAACGACAACGACCAAGCAGACGCCTTGGCACGAATCGGCTCCACCCGCCAAGCAATACCATCCGGCGTTGCCCTTCGGCGCCTCCTCAAGCCGTCTATCAAGCCTTCACCAGAATCAGACTCAATCTTTGTGTCGGCTCCACCCGAAGAAGTCGGATCCGACTCCAAGAAAGCTGCAGTCAAAGCCGGCACGGGGACTTCAGAACCCGGCCCGGGGACTGCGGTGACCAGACCAAAGAGTCCAGAACTCGGCCCGGGGACTGCTCCAGTCGGCCCGGGGACTTCGTCAAGTCAGCAAGCGGCTACGGACTCCAACCCGCCGCCTCCCAGCCCAGCTGCCCTTGTCCAAGTCGCAATAGTGGCAATTGAAGAAATAGCAGCACCCTCATGGGCCCAGCCCATCCTCAAGTTCCTAGTAAACAGAGAGCTGCCAACTGATGAAATCTTGGCTCGGCAAGTGCAACATCGAGCGGCAGCCTACACCATAGTCAATAGAGAGCTGGTCAGGCGCAGCGTCACTGGTGTCTACCAGCGCTGCGTCAAGCCAGAGCAAGGCCAAGCAATTCTCAGAGACGTCCATGAAGGCGAGTGCGTCCACCATGCGGCCTCGCGAGCACTCGTCGCCAAAGCCTTCTGACACGGTTTCTTCTGGCCAAGTGCCCTGGAAGAGGCCAAAGAGTTAGTCCAAAAATGCAAGGGGTGCCAGATGTTCCGCTCCAAGCCTCACCAGCCAGCTTCCGCACTCAAGACTATCCCCATTGCCAGGCCCTTTGCGGTTTGGGTCCTGGACATGGTGGGACCATTCAAGACGGCACAAGGTGGCTTAACTCATCTACTTGTCGCGGTGGACAAGTTCACCAAGTGGATAGAAGTGAAACCCATCAAGAAGTTGAATGGTCCGACTGCAGTGACTTTCATCGCCGACATCACGACTCGGTACGGCATCCCACACATCATCATCACCGACAATGGCACAAATTTTGCCAAAGGCGCCTTGGCCCGTTTCTGCGCGACGCAAGGCATCCGACTGGACTTAGCGTCCGTTTCCCATCCGCAATCAAACGACCAGGTGGAGCGAGCAAATGGCCTCATCTTATCTAGCATCAAGCCTCGACTGGTCGAGCCGTTGGAGCGATCGGCCGGCTGCTGGCTTGAGGATCTGCCGGCCGTCCTCTGGAGTCTGCGCACGACTCCAAACAAGTCAACCGGCTTCACACCCTTCTTTCTCGTCTACGGTGCCGAAGCCGTCATCCCGACGGACATAGAGTTCGACTCCCCGCGAGTCACCATGTACACCGAGGAAGAAGCAGAAGAAGCACGTCAAGACGGCGTCGATCTGCTGGAAGAGGGCCGGTTGTTGGCACTCAGCCGGTCCAGCATCTACCAGCAAAGTCTGCGCCGATACTACAACAGGAAGGTCAGGCCAAGATCTTTCCAAGAGGGCGACCTTGTGCTCCGACTGATCCAGCGAACAGCCGGCCAGCACAAGCTGTCGGCGCCTTGGGAAGGCCCCTTCATTATCAGCAAGGTGCAGGGAAACGACTCCTACTACCTGATCGATGCTCAGAAGCCCCGAGCACGCAAGAGGGACGACTCCGGCAAAGAGACAGAGCGCCCGTGGAATGCAAATCTTCTCCGAAGATTTTACAGTTGATGCAGTATGTATCACGCTACCCTTTGTATTAAAGTACCAAGACTTTGGGCCCCCCGAGACGAGCTCAGGAACTGCCCTTTTTTGTTATCTGTATGATAAGAATTATGCCTTTGAGTATATTACTCTTTGTTAATGCCGCCTGGCACCGGGCTCGACTAGTCGGCCCGGGGACTCGCTGCCTCGCGCTATGAGGTGCTTCCCGCAGTCAGACAAGTAGTGTGTGGTGCCTAAGCCGTCTCCTGTCAAAACCGCAGCTCGCAGAGCGACTGTTTGGTAGGCAGGAGTAAGGAAGAACGGGCGCCCACACGAAAAATGGCTAAGGACCCAAAGCACAAACATAGCTTAAGACGGCTTCCAGCATCTTTTAAGTAAAAGCCGACTCATGAGTAGTCGGCTTGCCGCTTTCTACTAGCCTCTATTAAGGAAAGCCGACTCTTTAGTAGTCGGCTTGCCGCTTTCTATCCAACTTGTTAAAGAGACTCTAAAATGGCCGAGTACTTGCCTTCCTAAAGTAGCCAAGCATTTGATCCAGCGGCATTCCGCAGAGCGGTTGTCCGTCTGGCAAGGCGGCGACTAAGGGAAGGCGGCAAAGGGAAAAGCCAAAAGAGCAATGAGCAAGGAAAGATAGAACTCGGACAAATATTTATATAGGCCCTTGGCGGAATCTTCAAGTAGAAGTTCAAGATACACCCCGCGGGTGGAATTGTTCGAATTAACAAAGTTTTTTCAAAGACTACTAAGGCAGATAAGGCGAAGGCAAAGACGGCAGCCTAGGAGGCGGCATCCGGGTTGGGAGGGTCGGAGGAGACGGCGGTGTCAGGCGCCGGGGCGGCCGGCTGGGCAGTCTCGGCTTGATCGTCTCCGGCGGCAGTCGCCTTCTCCGGACGCGGCCCGTTGCTGGAGGCGCGGTCGGGCTGAGGCTGGTCGCCCGCTCCGTCTTCTGGCGCCTCCGTCTCGCCTTCGTCCTCCGCCTCGTCTTCCTCCTCGGTGCTGGAGCCAATCACTTCTGCCGAGTCCTCGTCGTAGTCCGGGTTCATCCCAAACCACTCCGGCGGCACCTCCTCGCCGCCTGCAGCCCGCTCGGGGACGAAGACGCTGGTATCTGTGTAGTCGGCAATCGCCGCCGCACGCTCGACGAGGGCGCCCTCCACAGCCACCAGCTCCGCCTGGGCCTCTGACCGGAACGCGGCCAGCCGGTCCAGGTCCAGCCCCGGATACCACGCCTTGACAAATTCCAAGGCTCGGCGCGCTCCAGCCCGGGCTGAAGAACCCTTCCAGGCTTCAAGACGGCCAGCTGCGACCTCCAGCCAGTCGGCAGTCCGACTGGCAGTGCGCAGAACCGGCGCGTCTAGCCACAGAGCGGCAACCGCCTGGACGCCAGCACGCTGAAGTCGGCGCATCAACCGATTGGCCGGCCGAAGACGGGCCTCGATACTCAGAAGCTGCTCGTCGATAGTCAAGGGGGCGTTAGCGGCGATCTCCGCGCCATCCGCCCTCCGTGCCTCGCAATCAGCCTCGATGGCCTGTGTGACTGCCTGCGAGTGGCCACGGAAGAAGTCTACCAAGACAAAAAAGAAACAAGTCAGAGTCAAAAGTCGGCCCGACCCACAGTTGGCGGCTCAAAGGAAACCAAGAAACTCACCATCGATGATGTTCTTGATCTCATGGAAGCCGGAAGTCAGCTGCGCCTCCTTGTCAGTCCAGGAGGAGCGCTCGCTCTCGAACTCGGCCAGGAGCGCAGCCTCTTTCTTATCTGCCTCCTCCTGCTCCTTCTTGAGTAGCTCCTTTTGCTCCGCCAGCTGCGCAGCCAGCAGATCACGCTCCATTACAAGCTTACTGCACTCCTCCCCCTTGGTGTGCAAGGCGGTGTTGGCCTCGCCCAGCTGCTGCTGAGGAGTGGAGTTGGCCTCTAAAGAAGAAAAAGAAAAAAGACGATAAGTCGTCAACAAAGAAAGTCGCTGAGAAGATCCGGCCCGACTACTCAGCAGTCGGCCCGAATCTCGGGGACTACAGCCCGCGGGTGCGCCAGCGCGCCCCCGCGAAAAAGAAGGACTCACTCCGGCTCTCTGACAAGTCGGCAGTCCGCTTGCCCAGCTCCTCAACATTGCGGTTGAAGGCAGTAGCGCGGAGGTTGTGATACTCCTGTAATAAGCATTTCGGACAAAGTTAAATGTTTGGAACTCGCCAGAGGGAGTTCTGAACCGCCTGCTCAGCAACCGGCCCGAAACTCGGGGACTACACCCAGTGGGTGCGCTGGCGCGCCCCCACAGAGAAGAACAAGAAAAACAAGAATCAAAGGAAGAAGGCGTACTCGGACGGCCGTTCACGATGCCAGGTGTGCCCTGGTGCAGTTTTGGAGGGTGTCGCCCTCAGCTCGCAGCTTCGCCTGGACGTCTAGAAGCGCCTGGTTCAGTGGACCTGTGTCACCTCCGCGCAACCACCCAACGGGCGCGACGCTTGTCGCCTCGGTGTCTGGGATAGCCGAGCTGGCGGCGCCGGTCTCCAAGGGTTGCGGCGCCGAAGTCGCCTTCTCAAGGCGGCGGCGCACTGGCGAGGCAACTTGGAGGAGCAACCTTGCCTCGGACTCGTCCGCAGTCGGCGGCACCGGCGGGCCAGCTGGCTGTTTTCCACGCGCCCTCCCAGACGACGGTGGAGGCGGCGATGGCGGCATGAGCGTGTCCGACATGGAGGCCTCGCCGCTTTCCTTCTCCACGACGGGGTTCTTGGCGCCGGCTTCTCCAGTCTGCCCCGTGAACTCCGGGGGCGGCGGCGCGGAGGACAGCGGGATGACGAACAACGCCGATTGGCGGTGCGCGGCCTCCTCGGCTTGCCGCCTTGCTGCAATGGCGGTTTCGGCCTCTTCCAATTTTTTCTGGGCGGAGGACGCCGCCTTCTCAGCCTCCGCTTTCTCCAGGCGGTCGGCCTCCTCCTCGTCGCGCTTCTCCCGCGCATTTTGCTCCATTGCCTCCCGGAGGTCGGCGGCGGGGTCGACCCGCCGAGGGTTGGCGGACGTCTCCGCCGACCCCATGACGGAGGGGGCGGTGACCCTCTCAAGGGTAAGAGGAGCCCTGAAGCAAGGAGGGGGTGTAAAAGACTCGGACAGAATTCACCAAAGGAAAATAAGGCAAAGGTAGAAGCACTTAAGCAGAGACCAGCGGCGGCCTTTTCACTTCCTTGCGGAAACGGTTGGCCTTTGCGGCCGCCTCCTCCCGTTTGGTCGCGGTGGCCGCCCCCTTGAACTTCTTCGGCTTGCCGCCGAGTGAACTCGGCCCGGCGTGGCGCCTCTTCGCGCCGCCTTGGCCGGTGGAGGAACTCGCACCCGGCGGGCCGACCCTTGGCTGGCGGCGCGGGGCGACTTCCCCTTCGACATCGTCTTCAAGCCAGTTGGCGAAGGTGGCCGAGGGCCTGAAGCCGCTTCCCGCTCCCCCGCCTCCGCCTTCAGCGTCGGCCTCCATCGCCGCCGCCCCCAAGTCGGGGTCATGAACGTCGCTCTCCACTCGGTCAGGGACGAATTCACGGGGAGGTCTTTCAACGCCGGCTGCAGGTTGAATGAGGGGATTCTGACTCAGAGAAACCGAAAAGATCAGAAGTCGGATTCGGCTACAAAGAAAACAGAGCAACAAGAGATGCGACTTACTGCCGGAGGAGGGTTGGCACGCGAGTACGGCTCCTTGCCAAACTGCCAGTCCGCCGCGAGCTCGCAGTTTGCAATGTGGTTCACCATGTTCGCCACTTCCGCGCGGGGCATGTCTCTGGTGCACATCCGACTCGGGTCCCGGTGGTCGCTCGTCTGACTGATCAGATGAGGCCGGCCTTGGAGAGGGAGGACTCGGCGTGCCACGAAGGTGGCCAGCAAGTCGGCCCCTACCAGGCCCTCCGACTGCGTCATAACTCGGAGTCGCGCTATGGCGGCGGCTCCGGCGGGAGTCAGCGTCTTGACTCGGTGGGACCAGCTGGGAAGCCTCCCAGCTGGTGCACCGGCTTCGTAAGGCGGCAGATTGACCCAGTCGCCGTCTGGGGCGACGTTCTTCACGTAGAAATAAGACCGCTGCCACATCTTCACCGACTTGATCAGCGGGATGGAGGGAAACGGATTGTCGGCTGTCGTTCGCCGCATCGCGATGAAGGCGCCGCACTGGGCCGGCACGCCGGTGACGTGCGTGCCGAGCTTGGATTGGAAGAATTCTCCCCACAGCTCGATGATGGGGAGAACGCCGAGGAAGCCTTCGCACAGGGTGGCGAAGGCAGCCAGCAACACCACCGTACTCGGCGTGAGGTGGTGCGGCTGGAGCCCGTGGAGCTCCAAGAAGGAGCGAAAGAAGTCGCTCGCCGGCAGCCCAGGCCGCGCATGAGGTGCGAGCGGAAAATGACCTGCTCGCCCTCCTCCGGCGTCGGCAATATCTCCCTCGCCGGCACGGCGCGGGCTCGCACGAGGTTTGCACCGGGGAGGCGGCGCGTCTTGCGAAGAAACTCGATAAGGTCGTCGTCCATGTCGGAGCCGTCCCACACGCTGGAGCGCATGGCAGGAGCCATGGCGGCAGAGGAAGACCTCATCGTGGCGGGCGCGGCGTGGCCTGGCACGACGGCGGCAAGAAGGAGACAGAAAGCAGAGGAGGCAGGAGGAGGCGGGAAAGCAGGGAAGATGGGCGCGCGTGCTTCGCCGCTCCTCTCCCCCCGCCTACTTATAGCCCCATAGGCTGAGAAGCCGATGGGGCGGGCGTGGGATTAACTGCGCACGGGACCCCACGCCCTCCCCCACGATTTACCCCACGAAGTTACTGCGCGCAGTAACAACGTGGGAAACCCAACTGTCCGTGCGGCCACAACGGATCCGTTCGCATGCCGAGGCGCGGTAGTGGCGGGCCCCACCTGACGGCATGTCCTGTCGCGCGCGTGGGCCGACAGACTGTCCTCGCCATGTGGTGCTGCGCGGCGGGGCTGTGGCGGGCGACCGCGGGGAAGCGTATCAAGCACGCCGCCTGGTTTCCCGCCGCGATGTTCGAGCTCCTTAGGGAGTGAGGCGGCCCTCTGCGAGTCCGATTCCGGATAGTCGGCCTGAAGGAAGACGGCGAGCGAAGCCCAGATTCCGCAACCAGAAGAATGAAACTGTTGAAGCCCCACGACGCAGTATCCGCGGAGCCTCACCAGCTTCGGGGACTACTGTCGGAGTAATGGGCCACGGGTAGGCTAACCCAAGCCCCAGCACCTTTCAAGACATTGGGACAGGCTGCGCCGCTTATGCCGAGTCCCAGGGACGACTCCAAGATATGCCGAGTCCCAGGGACGACTCCCAGATATGCCAAGTCCCAGTGACGACTCCAAGATATGCCGAGTCCCAGGGACGACTCCAATATATGCCGAGTCCCAAGGACGACTCCAAGATATGCCGAGTCCCAGCTGACGACTTCCAGATAAGCCGACTCTCAGTTGACGACTTCCAGAGAAGCCGGCTGAGGGTAGGCGGCTCGCGACTCCAACCACCCCCTGCCTTCGCCGCGAGGGACAGGGCGGGGAACGGTCACGGCGTGGCCGTCTCTACCCTGCCTACGAAGGACCAGCATGGCTACAGTGCGCCATATCGCTGGAGATCTCCATCGTGGCGCGGCACTGTTGCCATGTCGGCCCTGACCTCAGCCTTAATGGGCGGCGCACTGTGCCCACGACGCCTGCCTATACGACCCAAGGACGGTGGGACCGCCTGTCAGCGGGTAGACAGAAGACGGCAAGAGCGCCCTGAAGACGGACCCGTGGGAGTCGGCCCCCTAGAGTCGGTCGGCCCCTCTCATGGGCCCCGCACGCCATTAATCAGACAAGATGGGGAATGGCGACAGTGAACGCCCGCCAGACGGCGGCACTGTTGCCATGACCTCATGACCAAGCCAGCGTCATCAGGAGCACCGCTACAGTACCAGGCCTGTCCGCGGGGCCCGCTAGTCGGCGGGCCCCAGTACTCGGCGGAGAAGACGACGACCTGAGAGACAGACGGCTGGGACCCGCGCCCAGCCAAATTACCAATGTATCCCTGGGGAGTAGGCCTATATAAACCCCCAGGAAGCCCATGCAAAGGGTTCGGACCCAGATAGCACTAGACCCCAGAACATAGGAAGGAGAGAGCTAGCCTTGCCCTCTCCAGAAACAGCTCTAGGAGCACCATTGTACTCACTTTGCCATAGTGACCATGCGGAGACCCCGCAGAGCAGCAGTAGGGGTGTTATCTCCACGGAGAGCCCTGAAGCTGGGTAAGATCCGCCGGCGTGCATGTCTTCGCCTCATCCCACTTCCGGGCACCGACGACGTTCTACTCGCTCCCACCATGATAAGCCATCCTTTGGCATATGTCGTACCCAACCCCCGACACATCCGCAAGGGTGTGAACTTCGGGATACATAGTCATCTCCGCGTGCCTCGGTTATCTCTTACACGAGCCCTTTACTTATGCATTTTACTTTGTGATAGCCATATTATTTCTTGTCATATATCTTGCTATCACATAGTTACTTATCTTGCTTAGCATAAGTTGTTGGTGCGCATAGGTGAGCCTAGTTGTTTTAGGTTTTGTGCTTGACAAATTAACCACTAGGTTTATTCCGCATTTTTTCAAGCCTAAACCGTAATTATTTTAAAGCGCCTATTCACCCCCCCCCTCTAGGCGACATCCTCGATCTTTCAGAGATGTAGTTAGGCAAGATCCTTCGCACACGCCCCAGAGTTGGAACCTTGTTGGGTCCATGGAGCCCCGATTCCGACACTATGCGCTTTTCTATCATTTGTCCAACAGTAGTTTGTTTGGAGTAGTGATTAGAGGTGGTCAAATGACGTAGAATCCTCTATATCCTGAAGGTCATCCTAAAAGAATTGAGCAAGATACTCAAAGAATTAATAATGATGCACCTACTTCACCTAGGAAGAAGAAAAAGAATAAGAATAAGGATAGAACTTTCATGCTTCTAGTGAACCTGTTGAGGAAAAACCTCATGAGAATCCTAATGATGTTTCTATTTATGATGCTGAGACACAATCTGGTAAAGGACATCCACCAAGTGATAATGATAATGATGATGCTATTAATGATCATATTGATGCACCACCAGATAATAATATAGAATGTGATAATGATGTAGAAATAGAACCTGAGGTTGAACCACCTCTTAAAAATAGAAGATGTGAAAAAGGGACTTTGTTGTTAGGAAACATGGTAAAGAGAGAGAACCATGGGTTCAAAAACCTATGTCATTTCCTAGTAATGTTGTGAAATATAGAGATGAAGAGGCTTTTAATCTCTTTGTTGAAATGCTTAGACCTTTGTATTTGAGAACACCCTTGACTGAAATTATGAAAATGCCTCTGTATGCTAAATACATGGAAGATATTGTTACTAATAAAAGGAAAATACCGGAGGCTGAGATCTCTAACATGATTGCAAATTATTCGTTTGAAGGAAAAGTACCTCAGAAGTTAGCAGATTCAGAAATACCTACTATACCTTACTCCATCAAAAATAATTATGTCAGAACCGCTTTATGTGATTTAGGAGCCGGTGTTAGTGTTATGCTATTTTCTCTATATAGAAGACTTCACTTGAATAAGTTGACACCTACTGAAATTTGTTTGCCAATGGCTGATAAATCAAATGCTTTACCCATCGGTATGTGAAGATGTTCCCATTGTTGTTGCTAATGTTACTATCTTACTAGACGTTATTATTCTTGATATGCCCGAGGATGACAACATGTCAATTAAACTTGATAGACCTTTTCGAATAATGCAGGGGTTGTATTGATTGCAACAAAAGCAATGTTACTTTCCCTGTCAACAATAAAGAGCATATGATATATTTTCAGAAGAAATAAAACAAGGTGAATAGTATCAATTCTATTGAAAAGGTTATGACAATACTATTGGAGGTTTTGAATTCCCTCTTCCGACTATCAAAAAGAATTATCAAAGTCTTATTGTTGGGACAATGCATATCCCGATCGAGGTAACCTAGTGCTATACAAAAGTTCTTCGGTTTCATGTTACTCAAAAATAGTTTGTTAATAAGACATGATCAACCTTATTAATGGATTTTTTTAGGGGCATGTGGTCAATGAATTTCGTAAGCACAACTTTCTGTAATCCTTGTTTACTCTCTATTATTTATAGTTTAATATACTAAAATGCCATGATTATCCTATTTTCTAAATTATTCGTGCAATAAAAATTGACCCATGAATGAAAGTGCTCAGAATGTCGTAAAATTTTAACATGATTTTTTATGGAATATTTAAGAATTTTTTGCACTGAACACACCCCGGGGGGTGCACCTGTTACTCACAAGGCAACAGGGCGCGTCTACCCCTTGGGCGCGCCATGCACTATAAATGAAACAAGAACTGGCATTGGGCACTAGGTTAATAGGTTAGTTTCTAAAAATGATATTAATTTGCATATAAAGCATACAAGATTGATAATATAATATTATGAAACAATCAAAAATTATAGATACGTTGGAGACGTATCATTTGTGGAGCAATCGATCAGTAGGAGTTGCTTTTAATGGGCAGCCCGACCGGGGCAACCGCATGAGCACTGCTTCTCCTAACTAGTGCAAAAGGCGCTGGTTAGGGGGGCTTGCCGTGGTCTAGTTAGGAGAAGCGCCTTTGTCTAAAAAAAGTTAGGAGAAGCGCCTCCAGTGTTTTTATTTGGCGCTTTAGCCGCCCGTTAGTGAAAATTTTCAAACTGATGAACTTTTTCAAAAAGTTGATGCACTTATTTCAAATTGATGAACTTTTTTCATTTTTTGATGAACTTTTTTCAAGTTCAATGAATTTTATTCAAATTTGATGAACTTTTTCTTAAAAAGTATGATTTTTTTTTCAAATTTGATGAACATTTCAAAAAGTATGATTTTTTTCAAATTTGATGAACTTTTTCGAAAAACCTGTGATTTTTTCTCAAATTGGTGAACCTTTTGAAGTTTGTGAACTTTTTTAAAATCCACGAACATTTTTAAATTCATGGTTTTTAATGATTTTTATTCTTATTTTTCTGTTTTTTCTTCCAAAAGTCAATGATTGATGAGTCACTAGCGAAAAAGCGACGTGTCGAGCAAGCAAGCACCCGACTGGGCTGGCCCATGTTCATGGCTGCGTGAGCGCTAGTTACCCGAATGGGCGCCTGAAGCGCCATATAGGAGCTCCCAGCGCCTCCCTGAAAAAAAAAGTTAGGAGAAGCGCCGCTTCCGGCCTAGTTTGTGCCACAGCCCTGTGCAGTTCAACTCGAACAAGACAACCAGATACTGGAGTTTACTTTTGAAGGTAGAGAAGCAAATAAAGATGCAGATAGGTTAGCCAAGTTTTCACACTCTCTTAATCAGGGGCGTCATGTCTGGCTTGACGTTCTCCATGATCCTTTTTTTATTCCACAACATGTGGTTTTTGAATAATAAAGCTTGGTTTAACACCTTAAAAAAAGACAACCAAATACTGCTGGAGACCCCTAATAAAAATAATAATGGAGACCCCTAATAAAAATAATAATGGAGACCCCTAAAAGAACAAATGATGGAGTTGCCTAAAAAAAACTCGCAGCCGCAGCACACGGCACGGCACTGATGCTGCACTCATCCTCAGGTGCACCTGCCGTCAGTAGGCCGGGTCGCGTACCCGCGTCGCGATCCAGGCAGACAGAGGCAGGTGAGGGGAGCACGTTCGGCTCGTCAAGCCCACGCCATTTCCACCAACAACACACAGCCCGGGGTTCGCCCCTCGGTTCACCTTCCACCGACGAGCGATCTGTGCTTGCCGTTGCGTGTGTTGCTTGCTACACGTACCAACTACTTCCAGGTGCCCACGCGTTGCGCCTGTCACGGGCGACTGCGCAAGCTTAACTGGGCGACAAGCAAGCCACGGTAACAAATAAAATAAAGTTACGGGGGAGATCGCCGTCGCCGCCAGCCGCTGCTCGATCAGCGGCGCAGGAGGAGGAGGGGCCTGACCGCCTGAGCCACGACAACCCAACGGCGGTGAGCCGCAGAAACCAGACAGCGGGCACGTGAAGGGGAGATCCCTCGTGTCCGTCCGTGTCTCGTCTCGACCCCACTCACGAGCACCAGCACGGCCCAGGTGCAGCGCTCGTTGGACTCAGGCACCCAAATGCACGTTGGACTCACTCGGGCACTGCCGCTTTGGTCGAGATATGTTGCGTTCCCTGCCATCTTTGTCCCGGACACAAACCGGTGGTCCGTCCACTGATCACAACCATAGATGCTTGTGCCAAAACACACACGGCCAGATCGATCGATGCTCATGCTGTGGAATTGCCACCGCCACCTCTGTTCGGGGCTACCTGTACTATTGTCCAACTACTACTACAACAACTCCATTCGTTTACTGATAGAGATCAAACCTCGATTCACACATTACGATGGCCCTGCGCGTGATAAGCATAAGCTACGCTTTGCTGTTGTGCCGACTGACTAATTAGCAACCTCATCTGAGGTGTCTGACGCCGGGAGCCCGGGAGATTGACCATAAGATAAGAGCAGCATCAAGCAAAGTCAAATCACATTCACCCCCCTTGCGTCGATATACTATATTAACAGGATCTCTCTCTGCTTAATTGCTACAGTACTTAGTTGGAGCAAGCATCTATAGTTGGCTACTCTATAATCTATGTACATACACCTGCCTTTTGTCCGTTCGTGTGTGAGTTGATTCGCACAGCTGTCTTCCTTACATGAACAACGCAAGCACATGGCGCGCACCAGGAGAAAGACGGAACGGAAGAGACAAATCACAGTTCGCAACCTTATATTTTATTATCATAAGCACAAGGAAGAATGTACCAGGATCTTGAGAAGAACATGAATCATCAAGCTATGCATGTATATGTATAGTTGTACCAAAACCCTTTTCTCCTACAACACTTTAAACTTTTAACCCATCCAGATGCAACCTTCTTCACTCCAGGAACCCCGTTAGACAAAATGAAACAAACAGACGCAAAGAATGACGAGCAAAACAAAACAAAAACGTTCCTATACATACACAGAAGATCTTAGCCTTCAAGTATAAACAATTCTTTTTCTTCTTCTTCCTCGGGACCGGACACACCAACAACCACCAGTTTTACATTCCCCGCCATTATTCCATAGCAGTATAACAGTAATAAACAAAAAAAAGAAGAGCAAACAATATCGTGGACGGCTGGCTCCAAGCAAGCAAAGCCCAGCTCCCCGCCGTCACCTCGTTTCGGGCCGTGTTTCGGTGTCAACCAATCATGAGATCAATCTTCCGAATCCTTCCTCCCATCCTCCTACTGGCAGCTCGCTAATCGCGATCGCTGACCGAAGACGCCAGCCATTCTGCACGTTGCCTCCAACAACTTGCCTGCACCAATTTTTTAATGGAACGAGTTAAGCATAATACGATTGTTGAACTAACAGCATGGAATGAGTGGTTCACACGTAGCGACAGCAGTGCTGCTGCACCGACGGTGGCATGGGCACGGGAGTTGGGGAATCGATGTCCGATTACGCCAATTCGCAAAAGTGATTATGTTTATTTACATATAATAACAGACGCGCTATCAAATCAGCATCGGATGCCTGCTGCCTACTATGTGGGTTTTTCACGCGAAAGGAACTTGCGTATTTTGACATCTTGTCTATGCTAGGGACGTTGCAACGGCTGCAGGTGAAAAGAGGAGGAATAGTTTTGTGTGCAAGGTGAAATGGCCTCTCATGTCGAAATCGCAGGGAAATCACAGGAGGTCATTCGTGATTCACAGGCTATTGGGAGGTGGACGATATCTTCTAAATCAAGAGCCACGGCTGGCTATGAAAAGGAGTGGCTACAAGGAACGGCATAATCTTCCTCGCTTTATCATCACACAGAGACTAAAACTCAACACCAAGTTTTGTCCAAGCCAATGTGTCCAAAGGTCCAAAATAGCCGGTCATCTGATTTCACAATGGATGCTATTTGTAGGCAATACGGTATACACAAACCTAAGGCTGGGTCTACAAATAATGGCCCAAATCATTGGGCACCTAAGGGTTACCACACAGGAGTTATTTATACCAAGTTTTGATCCTTAAACATAGAATATGCTATAAGAATTATTGGTTACATGTGCAGGGTTTAATCATGTGTCAATAAACTCAGAAAGGCGCACGGGTTCGGCCCTTGCCAGTCACTCATTCCATAACCATTTGGGCCTACCATTACACCAAACTAGTGCTAAGACAGCAAGGATGTGAGTGACCAAGGCTTGAGCATCAGGCTTCGGTCTGGTGCTTTTGGGAAAGCTATGAATTGTTGCTCATGCTCAGGGCGTGAAGAAGACACAGGCCAGAGATCTGAGCTGAGCTTGCTTGCAGAGCTAGTAACAGCATCAATCAGGAGACGGTGAACAAGACAGTGACCCACCAACATACACCACAGGCGTGGTGACTCGAGAGGTTCAGCTCAGTTATTCTACCCCTATGGATTCTTTCTAATACCGTCCAAGTTTCCACGGAGTTGATGCCAATGGACTGGCCAATTGGCCATCACAAGTGTGATAAAATCGCCGGAGTATTTAATCTGTGGCTGCACAAAACTCCAAGGGAAAACCAAACCTCTGCGGTTTTGGGCGGTACATGGCACATGATGATGGGCAGGGCAGGGCACCGACAGGGCCATGAGCAGAGGACGGCAGGACGGAACCACTAATTGCTCACCACCAACCAATCGATAGATTAACCCCCGCCGCACTCACTCACCGGTACCCTCACCGGCAATATTCTAGCCGTCAACGGCGCAACCAGCATTGAGGTTAATCAATGGGGGCAGGTTCATCTACTACTAACCGCTAGAATCTAGGTTGTGGGCTGTAAATTTTCGGTGGCAATGATGTGGTGGTACAGTACTAAGCAGTCTAGTTATGATGCCAATTTAATAATAATGGGGGAGGTGCGGAGTGGGTTCAGATCTGGGGGGCACTGACCTCGCCGGAGCTTGCTCTTCCTGGAGCCGGTGACGGCGGGCGCCTTCCTGTCCGGGGCGGACACCGGCGTGGCCGGCTTCTTGTCGTCCTCCGGGAGCAGCACGGCGTCGATGCCCTGCACCGAGATCCTGCCGTCCGTGTAGATGTCCGGGTCGAAGAGGTAGGCGGAGCCCTCGCCCATGCCGAACTTGACGGAGCCGTCAGCCTCCCGCGCCACCACCTTGTGCGGCAGCCGCAGCGTGTCGTACCGCACCTTGCCGAACCGGCGGACGGCGTTGTACATGCTCTCCTCCGTCTGGTACTCCGGGATCATGTGGTAGTACAGGATGTTCTCCGGCGACCCGGGCTCGCTCAGCTGGTCAGTGGTCAGCCGCGCCATGGCCTCGTCGTTGGGCGCCAGCACGGTCAGCACGTACCCCTCGGACACCAGCCGGCCCATCTCGGTGGCCAGCGAGGTGAGGTTGACGAGGATGTCGGCCAGCTCGTTGTACCCGCCGTAGAGGACCAGGGTCTGGATGAAGTCCTTGACCTGGCTGTGGCCGTCGAAGTGGTGCTTCCCGTTGCCCGGGCCGGGCGCGGGCGCGGGGGCGATGGAGGGGCCGGGGGCCATGGCGTCCCAGACGGGGAGCACGGGGGGCGCGCCGGGGAGGACCGGCGGCGCGGGCTTCTTGAGGCGGTGCGTCCTGGGGTCGACCTCGGGCGCGCCGGTGGGGAGCACGGCCGAGATCGCGGCGAGGCTGCGGCGGCGGTTGAAGTCCTCCTGCACGGAGCGGGGGACGAGGAGGCGCTCGATGCCGTGGATGACGCCGTCGGGGCGGAGCACGGCGTCGGGGCGCGTGACGGCGGCGTGGGCGACGCGCATGGATCCGTTGGCGCCGGCGGCGAGCTCGACGTCCTCGCCGGAGAGCGTGGGGTGGGAGGCGGCGGGCCAGGACCCCGCCGGGTGGCGCGCCGGGAGGACGTGGAAGAGGAGCAGCGTCTGGAGCGACTTGAGGTTGCGGGGCTCGAGCAGGAAGCGCTTGAACTCCGGGTCGAGGTCCCGCTCCAGCGCCTCGTTCCGGGGCGCGAAGATGGTGACGTTGTGGCGGCCCACGGCGTCCTCCAGCGTCTGCAGCAGCAGCGCCTTCTCCACCAGCTCCGCCAGCTCCGTGTAGTGCGAGTCCAGCAGCGCCACCAGCACCGAGTTGGAGTTCACCCCCGCCCCGGACGCGTTGACGACGGCCGCCGCCGCGGCCACCACCCCCTCGCCACCACCGCCAGCGGCGGCCACGGCGGGCAATGTGGGTTCCTCCGGCCGCGCCGTCTCAACGGCAGCGACGGCGCCCACGGCCAGCGCGAGGGCGAAGAGGAGCACGGCGCCGTACGCCGGCGCACCCATGGCGGAGCGCCTCCTCTGCTCTAGCTGCTCTATCTGCTGCTGCTGCTGCTCGTCGGCGGCGGCGGATGCGGCGGATTTCTTGGATTTGCGGCGGTGGCTGGCTGCTGCTGTTGCTGCTCCAGCTAGCAAGCTCCTGGGGAGGGGGGAGGGGGGAGTAACTATATGGTGTTGGGTGGTGCGAGCTTTTCTTCCCCCCTCTTTTGTTTAGTGTCTAGAGAGAGAGAGAGACGGCCGGCCAGACAGCGAAAGAGAGAGTGAGCTTTGCTTATAACCGAAGAGAGAGAGAGAGCATAGGAGGAGGAGGAGGAGGAAGACGCGGCGTAGTTGGTGGGCGGGCACAGGCTGGCCGGCGGGCCCGGCCCGAGCAAGTGTCGGTCGGTCGGTCAGTCGGTGCGCGCTGCCGCCTGGCCGCACCGCACCGCACACAACTCAAGGTTCGGTTGGCACGTCGAGCTATTTTTGGCCTGAGGTATGCAACTTTTTTTTTTCATGGACGTATGCAACTTTTTGGCCTGAGGTCTCCCGCCTTTCCCGCGCCTCCGCTCGCGGCTCGCCTCCTCCTTTCCGCCTCCCACGGCCACGCAGGCGAGCCCAGCGACCGGGTTTCTATTCCCGGGGACCTAGACTTGAAAAAAACTCCAGCCATCCGCGGCCCCCGTCCTCCGCAAGAGAGAGAAAGAAAGAAAAAACCTCCGGCCATCGGCATCGATGCGATTCGGCTGGGGCGGCCTCGCGTCCGGTGCAGGGGTGGTGGTTCCGCGGCCGGGGTCGGTGGGGCGCCGCCGTCCTGCGTCGGAGTCTCCCGGGTCCTGAAGATCCGTCGCCGAGGGTACCGTTGGTTCCTTCCTCCACCTTCTTGTTCTGCTCCGATGTTTCTTTTCTCTCCTTCCTCGTAATAATGCATTGTAGATGTTCAGCCTTAGCAATGGCGATGGGGGCGCGGCAGGCCTCTGATTCTGTGGTTTCTGCGGGTTTCAGGGAGCGATTTCGGGGTTACTGTTTTGATCATGCTGGGTGGCTGTCTGTGGCAGAGGGGATGGAATGCTGATTCTTTGGGGAGGAATTGATTGAGGCAGTAGGCGGCTGATTTGATAACAACAGTAGTTCAGTGTGGTTGTATCTGAGGAAGAGGAGCATTTTTCCCTTTGATTTGGTGCTTTTTCCTGCGGCCGCCGGCGGCGAGCAAACGTATTGAGTGGCCATGGAGCATATTATTGCGGGCAAGTTTAAGCTTGGGAGGAAGATTGGGAGTGGCTCCTTTGGGGAGCTATACCTTGGTATGTTTCATATTAGCTTACGCGCAAAATGGTTGTCATTGCGTTACTATGCAAATAATATCAATGTTTATGTTCTTTGTATGTGTCTTTTCTTTGATTCAGGTATTAATGTACAGAACGGAGAGGAAGTGGGAATAAAGTTGGTAAGTGCTGTCAAACTTGCTTGTAATTTCAATTGGAGGATTTACAAATTGAAATGCTCGGCTCAATGTCTCACATTTCCATCGATCTGATTTGTATTAGGAACCCGTGAAGTCGAAGCATCCACAGCTGCACTATGAATCCAAAGTTTACATGCTGATGCAGGGTGGAAGTAAGTGGGTTGTATCCATATGTTTCATTTACCAATCATGTGTTGAATTACTTATTTGCTCTTTTTTTTCTCATTATAGGCGGCATCCCACATCTGAAGTGGTATGGTGTCGAGGGAGAGTACAATGTTATGGTGATTGATCTTCTTGGCCCAAGCCTGGAGGACTTATTTAACTCCTGCAACAGGAAATTTACTATGAAAACAACCCTTATGCTTGCTGATCAACTAGTAAGTTTGTTCCTCTACATCCCTTACCCGGTGCTGATGCATGAAGTTATGAAACAAGTGCATATGATTGAGTCTGATCACAGTCGTTTTTCTATAATCTGGTTTATCAAAGTTCTGTAAGGATTTGGAAAAAATGGTTATCTTACTTGGTGAAGAAAAATCCAAATTGTTAAACCATAATTCATGAATTTGTGGTAGTGGACATGTGAAATCCACAAACTCCACCAGGGACTAACTTTTACTGGGTCTCAACCCAACTACTATGAGGCTATGCATCAACCGATTTACATCACTAGGGCACTTATTTAAGTTTAGATTTCATTGAGAAAATAAGAGTTGGGGCTTAGTTGAGATTATTTGAATTGTGCTTGATCTTTGCATGAGGTTTTATACTTCTGTTCGGATTATCTTTGATGATATTTTTTTTAGATAACACGGGTGGAATACATGCATTCCAAAGGATTTCTTCACCGTGACATCAAGCCAGACAACTTCCTTATGGGCTTAGGCCGGAAAGCTAATCAGGTTAGCATTGTCAAAAAAGGTTCTTGCTTGACTTGTTTTACAAATAAATTTTATAGGAGTAGCGAGTTCTTTTATATTGTAAACTTTAACAACTGCCCAAGTTCTTTATTCGTAAATCAACAACACATCAAAACATATGTTTTTAAATCTGTAGGTCTATATAATTGACTATGGGCTTGCTAAGAAATACAAGGACCTCCAGACTCATAAACACATCCCCTACAGGTGAGTACTCATTTATGAAGTTTCTTTCCTGAGATAAATTTGGAAGTTAGATTTGATATAGGTTTTGTTATGTCAATTATTTCTGATGGTAAATTTCAAATATGTCCCCAGAATACATCAGAAAATTTCCCCGTGTTTTTCTTTTATGTACTACATATTGGCATATACTTTTGATGTGATACTTCCTAGTGGTATACCATTGTAACAAATCTACAGAGTGCTTGTCTTTTTCCTAGACACAAATTATTATATTATATTATGGTATATATAGGATCATGAGTCTATGCTTCTTATTTTATTACTATTATTCAAATGTAAAAGACCTGAATGTGATTAATTTAGCCTCTAAATATTAGTCTCTCAAACGTTTCTAGTGCTACACCACATCCAAATATTGCAATGCCTTTTCTTGGACAGTGTATATGTTAGGCTCAAACTTGAATGTGTTCTCTAGTTGTGTGCCTCTTTGTGCTGATGTACTCAAACTGTACTTCTTATATATTTATAGCTATTTGTTTGTCTGTACAGGGAGAATAAAAATCTGACAGGAACAGCACGCTATGCTAGTGTAAATACTCATCTTGGAATAGGTGAGCACAATAAGCAAATCAAACCTTGCTATCTTTTCCCAAATTATCCTAGAATCAAGGCACTGGATTATTTAGCTATAAAATGAATATCATATGGTGTATTAGTAGCTATGTGGTATACATATTTTTTAAAATAAAACAATAAAAACATGTTATCTTACATATGCATGTACTTGTTTCTTGCAGAACAAAGCAGGAGAGATGATCTAGAGTCTGTTGGTTATCTTCTACTGTATTTTTTGAGGGGAAGGTTAGGACTGGTGATTTAGTACTTTGTTATCTTGCCTATTTTCTGTTCAATAATGTGAGCACTGACTTGGCATGCTTTGGCGTTATTCTTAGTCTCCCATGGCAGGGTCTTAAAGCTGGCACTAAGAAACAAAAGTATGATAGAATTAGTGAAAAGAAAATGCTTACCCCGGCAGAGGTACTGATGTTGCGATCATGAAGTTTGTCATTCTGTTATGGTAACGCCTAGATGTATTGATTCCCCTAAATATAAATTTGTCCAGGTTCTGTGCAAATCTTATCCATCGGAGTTCATCTCATATTTCCACTATTGTCGTTCCCTGAGATTCGAAGACAGGCCAGATTACTCTTACTTGAAGAAACTGTTTCGGGATGTATTTGTTCGTGAAGGTATACATTTTTCTTCTTTGGAGGTTATTTCTACACTTGTCCATTAATTTATCCACTGGAAGCTTTCTATAAACCGATTTTGAGAAAAGTGGTCTAATTATGGGCTACCTTTGTAGGATATCAATTTGATTATGTATTTGACTGGACCGCACTCAAGTATCCTCATATGAGTTCCAGTAAACAGCTTGTTCGGGTATGTATTATCTTACCTTGTCGATTGGTATTATTTTCTTTCAATTCTTGTTGAACTATTTATCTTGTCCATATCCAGCAACCGAGTGGAAGATTGGCTGGAGTTGGGCCATCTGTTGAGAGAACAGAAAGACCTTCAGGTTTGCCTTCTTGTCGTTTATCATATGAAACACTGAGATCAATACCCAGATTAATTCATGTCTATTCTTCCAGTAGGACAAGAGATCCGGGATAGATTCACCGGTGCTGTGGAGGCATTTGCCAGGAGAAACTCGAGCTCCGGTCGCCACGGAGACCATTCGAGGCACAAAAGCATTGCGGATTCATTCAGTTCATCTAGAGAAGCTGTAAGTATTTGCACTCCATTTTGAATTTTTAATTACTGATAACCAAGTGTTGAAGCTCTTCGCTTAGCACCAAAAAACGATGGAAAGGAGGCAAAAGCAACTACTACATTTCTGCTTGAGATCTGGTGGCTTTTGTAAGGAAGTAATAGCTTACTTTACCCTATATGCGGTAGCTTGCTGCTGATACGGAGAAAACACACATCTTGTCCCGGACTGGGAGCTCATCGAAGATGGCTGCCATGCCATCCAGCCGGCCAACCTCTTCAGGGGACTGCACCGGTCGGTTGTTCTCGGGAAGTGGCGGCAGCAGCAGCCGCCCATCATCGTCGACCGTCCAAAGGCTCCACCAATCCGGAGGCAGCGGTGCGGAGAACGGCTCGTCTCCACCCATCGCCCGGAACGCCCCAGGGAGATCAAGCCGACGGGACAGCCACGCGGCACTCCGGAGCTTCGAGCGTCTGTCGATCAGCGCTGACAGAAGGAAGTGATCGACGGCTCTGGAGGCGATGACAATTGCCAAGGATTTAACACCTGTCGATCTGTGCACTCACAAGAGTTCAGCAGACATGAACAATGACTTGATGACGAATGGTTAAGCAGAATGGCCAGGAAAGAGCGGTGTCCTGGTTGCCATGCATGCATGTTCTTTCTTCAAACTCCAAATGAGATGTTTGTCATATAAGATCATGAGCTAGAAGTATGTAATTCTTTTCAACGGCAAATTCGGCTTGATGTGTACCCCTCTTCTTCCAGTATAGGACTTTGAATCATAGGGAAGAAGAGGCTGCCAAATTTATATATTTATCGATCTTCTATGATCATAGTTTCATAAGAATCTTGGTGTTCTCTCACATTTTAGTTGTTCCACCCATTGTGCATGACCGAGACATTTTCTCATATTGTTCCTACAATATATAGTAGTTTTGCAATACTACCACATTCAAGAGTTTTTCAAGCTTACAAACCCAAGCAGAGAGATGTCTGCTGTTCGCCATGAACTTGTGCTAGGTTTACCTTGCAAACCCAAACTCTGATTTTGTTCAGTTACCACCCAAGCTAAAAAGAACTGGCTAAAATACAACTCATCTTCTCAATTAACCGTTTTTGATCTGTTTTAGCTGAATTTCACTAGATTGGTCACTGGATTATTTATGACTTACTGGAAAATAGTGATTTTTTTTTCTGTGCAGTTTGAATTTAAAACCCAAAAGTCGGACTTGACCTCTCAAAGCATATGCCAATAAGTTGAAATCTCACCAAATTGTTCGCTGGATGAGAATTGATAAACTGGAACGTTTCCCGATATTTTGGCGCAGTGAAACCAAGGTTGTGCTTGGCATTACGGTGGATTATGATAATCTAGCTTATTCAACCAGTTTTTGCCCATTTTGGTATATTATTGACCCACTCATGCCACTTAGTTCCATGGCTATTTTCCTCCATTAGATTGTTAAATAAGCAATTGAGTCTAAAATAGATGCTCACACATTTAGAAAGGAAAAGAATATTCAAACGCTTCATTATATATAAAAAAAATAACTAGTAAATCAAGCATAATTCACATACATTTTGGTAAATTCCAGCTAAATTTGGTATAAGTTTTACAGGACACTCAATGTTTTAGTTTCAAGTTGAATGGAAGGGAGGTTAAAACTGGTTAAATGAAAGGGAGGTGGTGATCTGAGCCAGATCAGAATTGGTGGTACTCCAGGTTATTGCGGAAAGGAAGTATAGTGATGAGGTGGTCAAGTGCGCGCGTCCGGTAGGTGCCGCCACCAGAACCGGATCCATCATCATAATTAAACGACCCACCTAATGCCCAGGTTCGATCAAGCTGGACCTGGAGGGGGCATCTTTTTTGTTCAAGTCAGACAAGAGGCGCCATGTGCCTTCCTTCCTTCCTTCTCACTGTTGTTAAGCACAGATACATCGTGTCACTTGGTAGTAGGAGCACTCGCTAACTGCTCCCGGAACACATACACCTCGTGTTACTCGCTCACTCGCTTTGCAAGTTGCGGCAGGTCAACGAGGGTGGGAGGATCGGGGCAATGAATGTGTGGGGATCGTTGCGCGGATCGCATTGTTGTCAATTGTTTTCCGTCTGGTGTCAGGTGTACAAGGGGGTTGATTAGGTTAATCAGGAGTAGTCAAATGGCTTGGCTAGCTCATGGCGGAAAAGTAGTAGTAGTAGAGACACCCCGCGAGACAGCTAGATCAGAGTTAATGCATAGCTTGGTCTACTCCTGTGTCAATTGTTATTGCTTTGTAGTAAATCCAGCCATATCTTATTGGCATCTTGATGCAGTTCGTGTGAGAAAATGCCGCTCGGCCGGACCGGAAAGATAGTAAACAACTCTCGCTATATATATTGGTAGTTTCATTCATACTGGCACCGGTGACGATCTGATGACAGTTGGTTGGGTGGTCACCGTCGCCGAGCCGTGCTCCGGCCAGTTCGCTGACGCCGAAACCACGAACGGGTAATCAATCCGCACCCAGAAAGAAAAAGAATACCCCACATATTAAGCCGGACGGAACCCGTACGGCCACGATCTTTCAATCCCTAGCGGCTAGCTTCCACACAAGCGCGAAAAAGGAGTTCCTAATTCAGGTGTGAAGCAAAAACGTTGCTTAGCCTTGTGCAAAGGAGGCGTCACGTCGGACGATTAGTTACCGGGTCGTGGCTTTGGCTTGCCTTCCTCTTGGTTGCTTCGTTGCTATTGGATCGTCGTAAAGAACGGATGGACGGATAGTAAAGTGAGATGTCTCATTTTTCGATGGTATTCTGTAGGGTTTTCTCTTTTTGGATAGTTTGTTTGGCGCGTCGGCGTCGGCGTCTTTTGCTTGACGTGGGTTGCTCTCCACGCCAAGCAGAGGCTTGCCCGCCAGCCATGTTCCCCAGCTCCGGTTTCGATTCGACCAGTACGTGTCTTTTCTTTGAGTAAATAGCATAAAACTACTACTTTACAGGTTAGAGTTCTAAAAAACTACCGGTTTTTAATTTTTCGCTGATAACTACCAAATCGGGGGTCGGCTGTTTCAAAAAACCCCAAATACCCGTGGATTAAGAATTAAATGTGTTTATGACAGGTCGGACCCGTACCTAAACGTTCCGTCTATTTGACCGTGTGTTTGACCGTTAACTGACATGTGGGGCCCATGTCAGTTTCGTCTTCATCTTCTTTTTTCTTCCTTTCTGTCTCTTTCTCTTCTCGACGCAGGGAATGGCCGCCGGTGCAGGGGGCGGGGCGTGGATGGCAGCAGCCGCATGGAAGGCAGAG
>NC_041389.1:620563661-620594452 GCF_002162155.2 Triticum dicoccoides
CGGCGGCCGCACGCGATGAGCGCAAGTGGATGTCAGCGGCCGCAGCGAGGCAGAGCGTGGCGGCCGACGCAGGCGAGGCGGGCCATGGCGATGGCCAGAGGCGAGGGGCGGCACGGATCCGGCAGCTGCGAGGCGCGGCTCGCCGGCCGCAGGCACACAGCGTCGCCCCAGCTGCTGCGGGCGCGGCTTGCCGGCCACAGGCACACGACATCGACCCGGCCGCTGCGGGCGCGGCTCGCCGGCCGCAGGCGGTGGACGGCGTCGCCCCGACCGCTGCGGGCGCGGCTCGCGGCCTGGAGGAGTTGGCATCGCGGCTCCAGGCAGAGAGCTCGAGATCGAGCTCCTGCCATGGTGGGTGCGCCTCCTCTGGATCCGGGACCTGATTGCTTTTTGCAAAAGTATTATAGGGACTTGATTGAAAACTCACAGGGACTCGATTGCTTTTTTAGAAAACTTCTAGGGACTTGATTGCTTTTTCAGACACTGACATGAGGGCCCTACATGCCAGTTAACGGTCAAACACACGGTCAAAATAAACAGAACGTTTAGGTGCGGGTCCGACCTGTCATAAACAGGTTTAATTTTTAATCTACGGGCATTTTGGGTTTTTTGAAACAGCCGACCATCCGTTTGGTAGCTATCTGAGAAAAATCAAAAATCAGTAGTTTTTTGGAACCCTAACCTGTAAAGTAGTAGTTTTATGCTATTTACTCCTTTTCTTTCCCCCTACTGTTACATGATGTGCATTTGTGTTGTCTTTTGGGCGGGTACTTGTTAGTTATGTTGATTGATGGGGCCCCTAGTTAGTGTAGAGTAGAGTATGATTCTATGAACACGTCTGGGACGTAAGAGTTTCACGCAACTCACTTCATTTCTTCCCGTGTGATCAACGTGCAATTATAGTACGTACAAACATACATGCTCTGAAGAAATGTATGTATACGCGTCCCCTGCGAAGCCAAGTCCTGTGCCAGTGTGCCACCTACGTACGCAAGGTAAGGGAAGAAAGACGAGGAAAAGCCGGTGGGTACCTACCAGCCAGAATTTGTTACTACTGGCTGACCAGCGATCCGGCGCGGGCACGGCACGGCGACGGATGGATGGCAGGCAGGCAGCAGCGGCAGGCACCGGGTCGTTTCGTCTCTGTTACAGCCGAGCGGATGCGCTGCCGCGTTATTACGGCCCTGGGGCGTCCGGTACGGTGTCGCGGGCGAGCGCGGGTGGACGGAGGCGTCGGTCGGTGTCGGTGGATTCGGCTCGCACGTCTACGCCTGGCTTCCGTCGGTCGAGACGGGGACGGGCTTGACCAATTAAGTACGCGGCCTCTCATTCTCTGCTCACATTTCTTTTTCGTCTTCTTTTTTCTATCTAACACATTTCTTTTTCATGTTGGGGCGGGCGCACGCACGTGTGCGTGGGTTTGTTGGTTGTGTTGAGCTGGGCACCACCTGCGCATGCACATGGACATGCCATTCTTGCTCAGTTGCTTGCTTGGTTTACTACGTGCGTGGGCTGCTGGTGGGACATCGTGCGAGGAGAATCGATAGTAGTATATCTGTGATGTTCGCCAAATCACGGTGATGAGAAAATCATGCCTGTTTTGGAACGTGCGTGATATTTCTATCGATCAAATGGGTTTCTGTCCTCACATCTGTTGGTCCTCTTTATAGCATCTCCAGCATCCCTATAAGTACGTTTAGAGGCTCTTTTGATATACTGATTGGTTTTTTTAAGGGTTCTTATTTAAACGGAGGCAAAAACTTGCCTTATATCATTAAAGATTAAACAAGAATGGCGAGTACAAGGCCACGCAGACCCGACTAAAAGAGATCACTCTCCCGGTAAAACGTTACCCAAAAATCAAGCCCCAGCGACTACCCAATGTTAGGAATATTAGGCAAATTCATGATTAATTTCATTAAATAATTCATAACTAGAACGGAAGCTAGCATGCAATGATCTAGCAAACTAGATGAACGGTAAAACATGCAGAGTAGCATCTCACATGGCACAACAACTTCAGAGAGAGACATAAACAGATCACGAAGGACATATTGTTCATTAGTTGTTGTAGGAGTGACGGTGTGACGGTGTTGATGACGATGTTGGCGACAATGAGCAGCACCGCCTGACTTGGATGGAAGACGACCCATGATGGTGAACTTGAGCAGTATATATATTAGGCAAGGCAATGGACCGGATTTCGGCGGACCATTCACGCGCATGTCGCATGTACGCGCCGCCCCGGGCCAGGCCAGTCGAGCGAGTGCGCGTGTGTGGTCTTCCCTTAGAGTGGTGGAGAGAACCCACTATATAAAGAGGTCCGACTCTTCCTCAACTTCCGGGATGGGACTAAATTTAGAGCCACTACTTGCTATTTTATTCAAGGGCCATGATTTGAGGTTCCAGAATTAGTTAATGGGCCAGGCCCATTCTAACACCCAAATCTTCGCCTCATCCATGATTGTCACCACCACCCGAGTGGGCAAGGAGGCCTTGTTACAGAAAACAACATCCCTTTTGTTTCATATCTCCCAATACAGGAGCATTTGTATAGAGTTGATTGCCTTTATGTTGTATCATGGTTGCCCTTCGCTCGAGTTCCACCATTGCTTAATAGTGTGCAGGTCGCTCCAAGAGAGCGTCTTGGACTGCCATCCAATCCTGTCGTAGATCAAGTTCCAGACCCAGATCGTACAGCGGCACTAGAACATAAGGTGGGCCACTGTTTTCGGTTCGCACTCGCAAACCTGGCAAGGACTGCAGTTTGGCCAACCTCTGCGAATCAACCTACCTGCCGTCATTCTATCTTGTTGTATCAGCCGGGAGAAGAACTTGGCATCCAGAGGTGCCCATATCTTCCAAACCATAGTAGGCATCTCAGATTTGATCAATCCCGCAAATTGCATCTTGTATGTTGTGGCGACAGAGTAGCATCCATTAGCGGTGAACTTTCATTGGATTTTTACGATCTATGGTGCAAATCCCTTGGGTTTTCAAAGGTGTGTGGCTTTAGCAATTTCCCTATAATCCTCCTCATATAATCTGTTTTTTTTGTCTGTTTCTCTCTTCGCTGGTGCATACATAGTACATACATAGACAAAACCATTTGACCATCAAAATAACTCAAATATTTCTGTCTCAAACACACATATTCATCACAATTTTAAAACCTTAACTCATAAATTTTGAATTGGAATTGAAATTACACATAATAAATGGTCGAAATGCATTCAAAGTAAACATGGATAAGTTCAACGCCATGCAGCTTCCACAAGTGCTCAATAAGGTCATCATGAAGTTGTGCATGCCCCGCACGGTCTCCAGTCTGTCGCCTACTGTCGATGCACTTGAAGAAACCTCTAGAGGGGTTGTTCATTCCTGAGAGAGTTCACAAGAGCTCCCGCAAAAAAAGATAGGGTTCACAAGAGCTATGTAAATTTTCTTTCCCTCATTCTCACACGGCAAGTCATCTGGCTAACCTTGCCCGTCTTCTATGATCATAGTGTGCATGATCACACACGATGTCATAATGGGCCATTAAATCTTTTATCACCGAAATCTTGTCAGGCCATGGACAATAGCAAATCAAACTTGCAACACTCTGAATGCTCACTCGACATCCTTCCTACATACTTCTTGATAGCTACCAAAATTTCTTATTTCCTTGACGGTTTGATATCGTCTTCACAAATGTAGACCACGAAGGATATATGACATTGGCAAGATAATAACCCATGTCGTACCGATTACCATTGACCCCAAAATTCACTTGTGGTGCTTCCCATTTTGCTAGCTTTGGAAACAAGTGAGATCTGCTACACAATGACGTTATTGTGAGATCCCGGCAACCCAAAATAGGAATGTCAAATCCTCATTTGGTGTCATAGCTTCAAGAATTATGCTTGTATATCTGGTTTTGCATTTGAATTGTTCATGACATGCTACAGGGCACCACGATGTTTCATTTTTGGATCATGACCATGGTTTATGGTCCTCAAAAGATGTTGGGAAGAATGAAATTTTATGAAAGGATTCATGACTCCAGGATATGGACAATTATGGAACTGCTCACCCCAAAAAGTGCCTTTTGAGATGCCCGAGTCAACTCAAATGGTGAGACCACCATTGCCACAGACCTGACCCTCCCCCAACCCTTTTGCCCTCACCCTCCTAACAATGGAAGGGACTACCTTGCTCTTTTAGTGTGGAAGTAGAGCAACAAACCTTTTGAAACTAGCAATCCAATGCAACCTTAAATGGTTCTATGCCTATATGGAACGAGAATAAGATAACACCTTTAATAGGATAACGATGTGAGTGTATCGTTGGCAGGTTCGACCAACAAAGACTAGATCGTTGATTTTCAACCTAGGCATGTAGCTCAGCATCCTGATGACCAATCTTTCAACTGTGCTCTTAAGTACCCCACATAAAAACACCATGGTGTCCACTCATGCGAGGGAACCCATTATCGAAATTCCCAGAGATCTTGTGACAGGCCAACACTACTCAGAACAACAAGACATATCTTGTAATCTCAAAACATATTTTTTTTTACACAAGAATTTCGTACAAAAAAATCCTTTGGAACTCTGAAACTCTTTGGTTTGTAAGAATGGCTTCCTATTCTTATCTAGGATAGGAACCAATCATTCATACGAATTGGCGTAGCTCAGATGGTTAGATTCTTTGTGGTGGAACCAACCCACCAGGGTTCAAGTCCTGAAATTGGCACTAGTGCTCATATTTTCCTAGATTTGTTCCAGGTTTGCTGGTGATGTTTGTTCAGTGGGAGGAGGCATTCCCATCGAATACGAGGCGGCTGTGGTGACTTCGTCAATCTTAAGATGCGACGCCGGATGAGGTTCTCATAAGGGTAGGGTGTGTGTGCATTCATATGATTGAGTGTATGTGCGTGTATGTGAGCATTTGCGATTGCACCGTGTTCAAGAAAAAAAACATTCACATTTCAATGGAGTAAAAATATTAGTCTAGACCCAATGAAAGTTCATATCCTATGAATCAAGTGGCATCTCTTTCCCCACATGAATTGAGATACATGTCATCTCGTTTTCTATGGGTTTTTTATTCTTACTATATTCCTATCCTACGAACAAAAGATTGCCGGAGTTGCTAAGTTTTGCACAAGTAGAGGGTGATGTGTTGTTCTGAGGTGTGGAGAAACATGGTCATTGTAGTGACATTTTGGTTTAAGAAATACATCTCGCCTTTAAATAAGTACCACTTCCTCCGTCCTAAAATAAGTGTCTCAAATTTAGTACAACTTTGTATTAAAGTTGATACAAATTTAAGACACTTATTTTGGGACGGAGAGAGTACTAAATAATAGATACTTTAGCCATTATTAAAGGAAAAATGTACAAAGGGTTATCTAACAGGGGAAGTGTCCTAATCAATTGGCAATGGATGACACGCGACATGTGCTACGTCTACACCTAGTGTGTGCTCTCCCTCCTCACGTAGCAATAATCAAAGGTTGGTATCCCCAACCTGCCAACCATGTTCTAAATGATGCTTCTTTAGCAATTTGTGCAATAATGTCACATTGTTCTTTATGCCAAAAAGATCTCATGAAGATAAAGCCGATACACTTCCATACAAGTATAAATCTACAAATTAATCTATTTAAAGTCAACAATAGGATGAAAGAAACCTTTCCATCGACTAATCCTTTATTTGTGTGTGTGTGTGTGTGTGTGTGTGAATAAGGCAATGGATTTATATTAGAAGCGTTCAACAATACAAGATATCCCCAAAACAAGGAAATTACAACATGGTTCTCATTGAGCCAAACAAACTCAATCTTTAGAACGAATTGAAGGTGCGTCGCTGATGCCGCTCCATCGTAGGAGCCGGCTGACATTGTATCTTGCGAGGGAAGTTGCCGTGCTAAGATTCACTTATACCAACACCCCGGAGAAGAAGCCATTACCATAGAAGCCTTGTAGACCAGAAATCTCGGAGCCGGACCATCTCCCGAACAAAATTTTGCCAGCTTTGCAATGACCGTAAAGATAACGTCGTTGCGGCGGAGAGGGGCCACAAACCACCAAAGAATGGCCTGTCGCGATAGGGAGACACCCCAAGGGGAGAAACGGAGACCATCTTCTCATCATTGCCACAAAAAACGAGTGAGGTGACATCAACCCCATGGCCAAGGGATGGCCTTCCGTTGTCGATGACGTTGGTTGCATGCAGCATCACCGCCGCAATGAGCAGGAAGAACAAAACATTACCTTGACACCAACACAAGGACGCATGAAGTGCCTGCACAGAAATGAAGGACCCGAGAAAACTTAGACACTGGCTCCCAGATCCAACACCGATAGCCAATAGAGTCATCAGTTCTATGAGAGATTTGGAGGAAACTTATTCACCACCACCATCGACACTGCCGAAGCCGAAGCCATGTACATCCAACGACCAAACTAAGACATCTAGTCTAGAATACTGAATGCATGTGAAGAAAAGGTCCCAGGTTTCCCCTCCCTCTCGCCACTGCTAGAGCAGCCGGCGGAGAGGAGGGAACCACGTCAACAATGAAATCTGGGGTGCTTACTTGCTCTTGTTGTTGGATCATCTGTGGTGACTAGGGTTTCACGGTAAGGGACTCTTCAATCGATCCTCTAACTGTTGCCAATTTTTACCTTCTCCGGGTCTAGAAGCAAACGTTTTCTAGTGAGAACACCTTAGAATTGTCACAAGTTTTATCGATGTATGTTTAATCACCATTAGGTTTAGAATTGTCACAAGTTTTATCAATGGTGCCATAAAATATAAATTTCCAAATTGAAATTTGATTCAATGATTGCAACAAAAAAGATAAGTTTCAGTGCAAATACCAGCGGAGAGAGCAAGAGAAAATAAAGTCACCATTAGCTTCAGACTTTTTTCTTGGGAGATGTTTTTTTGCATGGTCTCGGGATGTGTTTTGAATTGAGTTTATCTTTGGAGTATGTTTGATTATAATGCAGATCGTCCAAATGTTCTTTTTCACAATCATAACTTGTTTTCGTGCCACCATGGCGAAGTACCTCGTGGTCTCTTTCAAAGTACAATTTGTACGAGTTAATATATGAACATATAGTTTCTTCCTTGTGAACACACATCAAAGGGTCCATAGCTCAGTGGTAGAGCAATTGACTGCAGATCAATAGGTCACCGGTTCGAACCCGGTTGGGCCCTTTCTGTACTTTTTTTATTTTATCCTTTTTTTGCTCCCAGTGCTCTTAACCGCAGTTTTGGACCTTGGGAGTCTTGGACTGTGGGTTGGCTGACTGCAATACGGCATATACCATTGCCCACTGCTCTACCATTTTCCTACATCAGCTAAAACGACACCTTCAGAAGAGAATCAGTAACATTAAGCCTGGCCGGCAGCGACAGCGACCAAGGATGGTCGGCAAAGATACTCAGCCAGAGCAATTGACAGACCAATAGGTCACAAGCTCATCATCATCATCATCATCATCATCAGGCTTTAATTAGTCCGTGCCACCACTGTTCTTACAGCGCCGAAAAACGGACAATAATAGCAGGAGAATCGGTTTTCATTGGTCAGACATTTCATTTTGCCTACAACACACACACACACGGAGACAAGCACCTACCCTTTACAAAAGCCAAGACGTACTAAGCAGCTATCCAGTAATACAGATGAAGAGAATCAAAGGTAGCAGCTGGAGTTTCCACTTTCTCCCATGGCTTAGGGTCTCCCTGCCGCTGGTTTCAGAACGAGGGGAAAAACTGAAGAAGAAGAAAAGGACACCTCTCCTACTCAACTCTCACGCTTTACTTACAACACGTGTACATGGCGGTCTCGCCGAGCATTTCTTACCGGCTGATGCTCTTGCGGATGTAAATTAATTAAGAGAATCATATCATACGATGTCATGTTGGGGACACCCTAATGTCAGCTCCTGTGAGAGGCTTTCGGTACTCTGCCCCTTCAGCCTTAAGAGTTCATAGACCCGACCCACCAAAACTCGGACCGAGGTGCCATGGAATCTTGATATCTGATCATCTGAATCCCTGCCTGTGCGCAACAAGCCGTGGGAGCTACTCTGCTGCTGGGTTATCTTTTGTGGGTCGCTGAATGGCATTTTTGGTTAGCTACTCCTGTAGAGGAACCAGAACAAAAACAGTGAGCACATCTGCAGAGCTGCTGGGTCACAGTTGCACAGCCTTCACCACCTCCATTTTAACAACTGAAGTCTGAAGGTATCTGTGCGCATGAGGAACTTATATCTACGACCTGAAAATGGAGTAAGCCGGTACCCAACTAGGACAAGAATGCAGAAACTATTTTAGTTTAGCAAGTATTGGTTTTGGTTGTACTTGAATCTCTTTTTTTTTGTGGTGGGGTTGCTTGAATCTCATTTTACCTGAACAGAAACGACAGTTCTGATTGACACATACTTATTTCACTTAGTACAAAGAAATCACATAAAATGCACATTTATTAAGAAAACCAAAGCAGCTTATCAAGGATACCAAGCTTATTATGATTTTCTGTACTCCCTCCAATCCATATTAGTTGTCGCTCAAACGGATTTCATGTCAAAACAATTTACTCCTCGCCACTTATTTATTGCTCTGCTTTCTTGGATACATACTCCTTAAGGAGTTTATCTTCTTTTTTTAACGGAAGAATGAACCTTAATTTATTCATCATTACGAATATGTATGCCTGTAAAAATCTGGTGGCTTTGTATGATTGTAGAATTCAAGACCTGTGAAATGAATTGCTCGTAACTTTACCACATAGTGGAAGTTGCAGCCTGTTGCTTCATCATGTAATGATGGCCTGAAGGCATTAATAACCTATCTGAATGTGGAAATGGACTGAATGTGTGCCATTTTCTTTCAGAAGTCCAAAACCCTTTTTTATTCGTCTTATTTCTCAAATACGTAGAAAGAAGTCCACTTTAAACCCTGAACTATGGTGTCAAGTCCAGTTTGAACCCTGAATTAAACCATCCTTATTAAAGTGTAAACTTTCTAGAATTGTTGAAGTTCAGCCGTAGCTTGGTTTTGTATTTAGGTGTTCTAAAAAACGTATTTTTTAACAGACGTAGAGAATGCTAGTAATTTATAACCTGCAATTCACAAAAAAAATGTGCCTATTTGTGTCATGTGCAAAAATAGCAAAGATAGATATATTTGTCTTCTCTTCTTTTCTTGTACAAAAGACAAATTGTCATACTTTTTTAATAACCTTTTGCAGGTTCCCAACTTTTAACAAAGACAATCTTTTTACATTTCCAAAACTTAGAAAATGTGAAACCACCCTAAATAACCATGTTAGTGTTTCGACGGTGGTTTCATATTCCGAGGTTCTATAAAAATATTAAAACAATTAACTGTTGCGCAGAAGCTTAAAGTAAGAAAGAAAAATAATCATCAACCAACATGACATAAATAATAGCATTCCCTACATCCATGATTTTTTTCTTCACGTTTTCTTAAAGGCTGAAATACAAAACCACTTTTCAAAACCGTCTAGGTTTTAAATGGTTTTAGAAAGTTCAGGATATAATAGAGATGGTTTCATCGTTTAGGGTTCAAGTCGGACGAAGCTCAGTAGTTCAGGATTCAGAATGGACTTCAGAGTTTTGGGCTTTGGGCTACTGCAGTTGGAAGTGCTTATTTTAACACATATTCTTATGGAGGATCTGCATAACATTCACCACGCAAATAGTCTACCACAATCATCACAATTAGTTCACTGGCAATTTTGTCTTCCCATGGTTTGTATTTGAACTGTACTAGTGTCGACGCATGATACATCAATATAATCCAAATAACTGGATGAGTGTTATGCTATCAGTCATATGATTATATCCTATCATACAGATAACTGAGCATAGACTGAAACAACTCATCTAACTCTGGTAAGGCAAATGAAAGTCATACGATTTTAACTTGGGAAGAATATCTAATATTATCAATCAGTAGGGAAGGCACCCATATGTTACCTTAGTTTACCGAAGCTTCAGTGCATCTCCAAGACCAAAGTTCACATTGCTTTGCTGTCCCTTTCTACCCAGTGGATTATTTCCTTTCTGCATCATTTCGACAAACTCATTGTAGTCGATCTTCCCATCCTGCAAAAGGTGGTGGACAATGAGACAAAACTCTTGTTGGCAATTTAAAACCTGAACAATGAATCTACTTACATTGTCCTTATCGACATCTCCGATAATATCTTCAATACGGGTATCTCCAATACCAAACTCCTCGCATGCCTTTTGGAGCTCATCTTGAGTAATGTAACCACTGCCGTCTTTATCAAAGTATTGGAAGGCTGCAAAGAGCTTATCGTCCTTGTCAACTTTGTTCATATGCATAGTTGCAGCAATGAACTCCCCATAATCAATGGTACCACTATTGTCAATATCCGCCTGACATTTTCATGAAATGAGCTTGAATATCATTTGGAGCAGAGTCAAAAACGAAAACAGTATCATTATAAGAGTAACCGTAACTACTTGATAAACTTTCACAACTATTGGGTATCTGAAAATACAGTAAGCCTCCTAACAACAGTTGTTTTCCGCCTACGCAAAATGATACTCTTAAGCTGGCAGACGGTTCCAAATGAAGCGGGTTTAACAAAAAAATATTTTTCAAGTGAGATAAAGATGGCGTTTGGGCAGCGTGGGCATCAGATGGAGTAGCCACTGCCTACTGAGTAGGATTAAGGCACAGGATTCTTGGCCAAGTGGTGCTTGCCCAAACTTCAAAAAGTTCCTATCTCCACCACAAAAAATTAAAGGGGGTATGTAGGCATTACTCGCAATTTTATTTATTTATTTTCAGCATACTAAAATGTAGAAATTTATTTAACCTCAATTGAAGAGTAAGGAGATTGTCCAGGTGAGGAACAATTTTTTTGAACAGTGGTAAAAAGTTTTTGTGTACTTGAGGAACAAATGTACGGAGATCATCTTAAAATACTTACTGCTTCCATTAAAGCATCAATTTCTGAGTCCATCAGAGTAGCACCGACTCGCCGCAAGCCAGTTTTTAGCTCCTCCAACGTGATATGACCGCTGTTATCAGTGTCTAGCATTTTAAACATTTCTTTCAATCCTGCAATCTCTTCTTCAGATAAACTCTCGGCAATAACCTACAATTGTATGTAGAATAGAACATCAACACGAATACAGATTGTATAACACCAATTACAAATTTAATACCAATACTCACCCTAAGGGCCATTTTCTTTAGTTTGTTCATTGCAGAAAATTGTTTTAACCGACTTAGAACAGCAGAATCAAGAGGTTTATCAGGAGCAACTCCATCAACACAAACCCAAGGGTGACCTAGCACAAGACGGGTGATTAGAGGACATTTATATAAAGTAGCGGCGAGCACTTATTTATTGAGTGCCGACTTATACTTATAGCTGCACTACCATACTACTCACATAGCGCTTCGTGGGCAGTCAATCTCTTCTTTGGATCACGATTAAGCATTTTCCTGACCAAATCCTTTGCACTCTCTGAGATACTAGGCCAGGGATCAGTTGTAAAGTCTAGCTCACCTTTCAAAACTTGTTCAAATATCCCTTGTTCACTTTCTGCTCGAAAAACCACAAGCATAATCAGTCGGATGCAGCTTGCATACATTACGCAAAATCGTAATGCAGCATTTTACTAAAACAGTTACACATAACCTCACCATCCCAGAACGGAGGAACCCCACTCAACAAGATATAGATTATTACACCAGCACTCCAGACGTCAACTTCACGCCCATAGTTCTTTAGAAGAACCTCAGGTGCAACATAGTATGGACTTCCAACTACATCTGTAAACATCTGACCTGCACAATCAATTACATTATGCGTCAGAACAAAAATAAAATAGCGTTTGGAAATAATTTGGTAGAGTGTAAGAGCATCATCGCACATCAATATGGTTCGTTCTCTGTAGCTAGTAATTCAGGGACAGAACACAGATAACAGCTACCACACTTTTCATATCTAGTAGCCCTGTCTCTAAGAAAAGCGGTGAGGATCTGCAGGTGCAAATCTACTTAAGTTGCTATTTCACGCCTCAGAAAGAAACTGGCAATGAAGAATTTTTTTCATCCTAATCAGGTTGTCTTATGTGCACCCGGTGGGCCAAGGAGCAACCTTCAATTAATTTAAAAAAAAATGATCTACGGTTGTTATCAGGCACTTCAAAATGCTTTAAGTTTGAAATGTTTAGTACAGTAGTAGAAAACAATAAATATTTGCTGTAGAATTGGACTGTACTACCAAAATCTCGAATGCGAATTGTCAGTTGTGCAGAGAAAACTCAGCGAACAACTTGCATCGTGGCAGAGCGGTGAATTTGGATTTCGGAGTCAGTTTTTTAGGAAAATGGCATGAACACTGACTATTCTATAATAAAATCATGGTTACAAGCGTCCATTTTTTAAAGGAACCGGCAGAAAAATGTAAATAGATTATTACATCCTGATTAGGCAATGATGCTAACGTACGGCAGCAATGACAGCCCGTGCACAACAAGAGGCCAAGCTATCATCCATTTTACCTTTCCATTACGATACAGAGCCGATGTTTGCAGATGGCAATTTTCGCATAAACAATCCACATTACGCTAAATCAATTGTAAATTCGACGACCAAGTGAGGGAATCGCACCATCGAAACATACATCATGAAATACACAGCGTTGCGTTGCATTGTTTGAGGCGACCATACCTGGCGTGAAGAAGATGGAGAGCCCGAAATCAATGGCCTTGAGCGGCGAGTCCTCCTGAGTATTGATGAACAAGAAATTCTCCGGCTTGAGATCCCTGTGCATGACGCCGAGCGAGTGGCACGCCTCGATGACGCCGACGATCACCCTGGTGAGCTGCGCCGCGGCCTTCTCGGAGTAGTGCCCCCTCTGGATGATTCTGTCGAACAGCTCGCCGCCGGCGCAGAGCTCCATGACAAGCTGCACGGCGACGGCGTCCTCGTAGGCGCCGACGATGGAGACGACGCTGCTGTGCCCGGCCAGGTGGTGCATGATCTGGATCTCGCGGCGCACGTCCTCGACGTCCTCGTCGGTGAGCAGCTTCCGCTTGGCGATGGACTTGCAGGCGTACTCCTTCCCCGTGGCCTTCTCGACGCAGAGGTAGGTGGTGCCGAACTGGCCCTGCCCCAGCTTCTTGCCGATGGTGTAGAGGTCCTTGAGTTTGGCGGTGTTGACGTCGCGCTTGAGGACGGAGTCGGCCTGGAGGCCGGCGCTCTGGACGCGCTTGACCTTGGGCACGGGCTTCTTGGCCGTGGGGGCCATCGACATCTGCCGCTGCGTCTCGGCGCGCTTGGGGGGCGGCGGGTCGGAGGAGCGCGCGCCGCCATGCGAGGAGGAGTGCTCGCCGGGGGGTATGGTGACGGGATCGGGCGCCTTCTGCTCGGAGGTGGACGCCGGGGGGGTGTCGGCGGCCGGCGCCTGCTCGGCGGGCTTCGCGCGCCAGATGGCGACGGAGGCGAGGAAGCCGCTGCGGCCGGCGCCGTTGGGGCCGGAGCCGGCGCAGCTGTTCCCCATCGCCGGGAGACCCTACGGGGACGGCCGCGGCGGCGGCGACGGTGGCATTGGAGACGAGCGGTGGAGGGGCCGCGAGGGCGCGGGTGGTTGCTCGCTTGGATCGGAGAGGCGCGGAGAGAGAGAAGGGGAGGGAAAGAACGGACGGAGCGAGAACCAAATGTGGTGGGCCCAGCGGGCAGGTCTGTGCGACTGCCGTGTGGGCCTGGCCGGTTGCTGCCCTGTAGGACTGGTTGTCAGTGGGCAAGGGAGGGTGGCGGGAGCTTTGGACGGACGGGCGGGATGCGGATCCAAGCCTATTTCCTTCCCAACGCCTAAATAATCGGTTTTGCTTTACTAATAAAAAATAAACCTGTATATATAAACGGACCCTAAACTAACGCAGCACGGGCACATAATTTTTGCAAGGTATCTGTGATGAAACTCACCGCCTCTTCGTCCTTGTACATCTCCACGCCTTGCCTGGTGTCACAACATCTCTAGCAGACCCCGTATAAATGTCGATCCGTAAAATGAGTTTATAGTTCGTAGAAGCAAAGCTACGAAAATACATTTCCCATGCAAAAGCAAATGGGCTATGAGGTGCAGCAGCTAAAAGATATGAATGACCTTGGAGGCAGTTTAAGTATAAAAAATCTTGAGAATGTCACTGGGAAGGATCAAGCCTTAGAAGCAAAGCTACATGAGAAAAGGCATCTTGAGAACTTGCACCTTGAATGGAGTGACATACATGACATGACTGCACATGATAGTTTACATTTGAAAACTCTGGAAGGTCTGATGCCACCGCCTCAAATTAGGGGCCTTACTATAAAAGGTTATGGATATGCAAAATACCCAGGCTGGTTACTTGACAATTCTTATTTCCACAATTTGGAGGCACTTGCGCTTGTTGATTGTAGTGCCTTAGAAATACTACCATCCAATGCTGCTCTCCTTGGGAATTGCTCCTCACTTCATCTCAAGAATGTCCCAAACCTGAAGACACTGCCTTTTCTTCCAACCAGGCTTGAAGAGTTGAAGATTGAGAAATGCATGTTGCTTATGTTTATTTCTAACGATGAGCTAGAACAACATGACCAAAGGGAGAACACCATGATGATAGACAACTTGGAGTCACGGCTTTCTTCCTTGTGGGAGGTGGATACGGGATCCAAAATCAGGAAAGTACTATTGTCGGAACATTCATCTCTCAAGTAGTTTATGACATTGATGGATGCTAATATTTCTCATCTTCAAACCATTGAAAGTGCTCTAGAAAGGGAGGTGGATGAAGTATTTGTAAAAGAGGATATCATTAAGGCATGGGTATGTTTCCATGTGGAGAGGGTAAGACTCATTTGTAAAAGGAACATAGGCCTGCCACTGGTACCACCATCAGGGCTTTCTCGGCTTGATCTTTCGTCATGCATCGTTACAGATGGGGCATTAGCTGTTTGCCTGGATGGTCTCACTTTGCTGAGACGTTTGTCTTTGAAAGAGATTATGACTTTAACTACGTTGCCGTCTGAAGATGTTCTCCAACAGTTGACAAAACTTCAGGACTTGCGCATCAGCTCGTGCTGGTGTCTTAGATCATTGGGGGGATTACGAGCTGCTACCGCCCTTTCAGAAATTAAATTACGAAGCTGCGCTTCTTTAGACTTGACACCTGGAACAAGTTCTTTGCCATTGTCCCTTGAGGTTCTCAAAATATTTCACTGGATGGTTTCCGCCAATTTTCACTGGATGACTGCACCTCATATCCGGGCCGTAAATCGGTAATTTGCATCTCAATTTCGGGCATGAAAACACATTTCTTTACTTCTTTATTTTCTTCAAAGTCATTGGATAATAATTCATCAAATCTTTGCTAGAACAGTAAGACAAAAAAAACAAGAACCACAATTAGGCATTTTAGAAGATATCCAACTTCAATAGCTGTTACCACTACTTGGACCAACATCTTCTTCATGCCTTCATTGTTGATCCGCGGATTCTTGATCTTGCATTCCTCACTCTTCTTCTTGATTATAAAGTAGACGTTGCTTCCCCTCTAGTTTCTTCTCTAATTGCACATGCAGCTGCATCATTAGCCTCAGTTCTACCAACAAAGTGCATGAGCATCTATTAAGTTTCTTCCTATCAACAAATCGATTTATTCTTCTTCCCAATACCGAAATGAGCATCCACCTTCCTACACACATGACCATCTCAATAAGCTACCGAAATTGAACTGAATAGGTTGACAAAGCCGAATGAAAACAAGAACATATTTCGTCGTTTTTGCATTTGAAGAATACCCATCCGGGGTGTTGCGGCGTGCTAAATGTTAGTCGCGGCACTGTCTGCGTGCGGTCATCACACTGCATGAGCGGCATCGGCGAGCCGCTGCGCAAGCGCCGAGCCCGGCCGACGGCCGACCGAGTCCTTGCCGGCAAACCGACGACGGCGGCTAGAGGATGAACCAGTACCTGCATGGGGCGCTGGGGCTTTGCCGGGGCTGTGCGGGGTGCTCCACGGCCAACCATGGCTTGGCGCAGCCGCCGGTGGCCAAAAACACTAAATCCGGCGGCCGCGACAAACAACCGCCAATCTGCAACTTTTCGGCCGGCTAAGGCAGGAGAAAGTGGTGGAGGACAATCTCGAGCGTGTGGCGGCCCGCCGGCTGGTATGGCCGGAGGAACACTAGTGCAGAACCGACCTTTAATGCCGGTTCGTTACGGCCTTTAGTGCCGGTTCGCCAACCGGCACTAAAGAGTGGGGACTAAAGGTCCCCCCCCTTTAGTACCGGTTCGTCACGAACCGGCGTTAAAGAGCCACCACGTGGCACGAGCCAGGCCCAGGTGCGTGTAGGACATTAGTACCTGTTGGTAACACCAACCGGTACTAAATGTTTGGGTGTTTTTTTTTAATTTTTGCTTTAATTTTGTGTCTTTAATTTGGCTTTATTTTCCATTTAATTCTTTTTTGTTTGCTGGTATTTCACGATACTACAAATTGTACACGTTATGCATATATATAAATAGATTTTCTCGTACCTAGAACCGCATATATATATAATATATATCATCGAATGTCTCACAGCCAACACCATTAACTATTCACACATACACATGTATATACATATACAATTTCTCCTACATGTTGCCTTGGTGCCTTCGGAGCACGATGACAAGTGGTTCATGGGGGCAGTAGCGGGTAATAGTATTCTCCTTTGGGATCTATGACCTGGTCGAGCAAAAATTCGGCTATTTCCTCTTGAAGTGCTAGTATGCGGTCCGCTGGTAGGAGCTTATCCCGCACCTCTCTGAATTGTTAAGAAGGAGATCAATATGCATGTGTATTAGTTGTGTTACAAGATATCGATAATGTGTGAATAGTGTTCTGACAAACGTACCCAGTCCTGTCTTTGAGATCTGCTCCTTTCGGACGCCATCATACGAATGTTCTCGCAAACGTAGAATGCACACAGATCATTCCCCGGCGCCTGCTTCAGGGCCTTTATGAGAATGGAATTGAATCAGATAATGATTAATCAAGCATGATAATTAATTAATGGTATTGAAACAAGAATTAAAGAGATGGTAGCTAGCTAGTACTACTTAATTACTTAACTTTGGTCGATGCCAAAACAACTTTTTTGGCCATTTGTCTGGAGCCACCTTGATGAACTTTGCCCAAGCCCTGTCCGCGGGCAAAGAAAATTAATAAAGGGGTTATTAAATAGTTCATATCAGGAAATGACGAACTAATAATAGGCTGAGATATAGTTAATAATGATTGAAATTACATGTTGACTATCCCCTTCATGATGGTGTAGTCTTTATCTTCTTTAAGTAGTGAGTCCAGTACTTCAATTGTTGCTTTATCAACTTTAATGTCTAACAAGATCCAGTGGAAACTGCATGCGCACATGTTTGCATGTCTTAATTAAGCGGGCATGTGCATAAAATTAATCAACTATCATAAACCGTATACACTAAATTATTAACATCTAGCTAGCTAGTAAGAAAAAACAGAATTTATAATAACTCACAGGAAGTTGTAAGGAAGTAGTATATCTTTATTGGTATTGAGGCGTTTCAAGAACTCTAGCATGCTTTCCTCTACACTTGCTTGAGAAGTTGGAAGATTCCATGTGTACTCATTAATGGTATTTGGGTCAATGAACCCAATGCCATAGCGTCCAGATTTTTTCATTTCATACATCTTCATCCTGCATATAATACCACAAAAAAGAATATATAGTGAGGATAATTACATGTAATGATTCATCAAAAATTACAGAAAGAAATCACTTACAGACAATAGCAACTGACAATAGATTTGCCGAGTGCGTCTTGATTGTATAACTGAAATAGTTCTGAATACTCAACACATAGAGCTTTCTCATGAAAGTAATGCTCCTTCTTGACATTCACCATGAGGGACTCTTGATTGGAAATCTTGGTAATGTTCATGTACCATTGATGCAATTCATACATTCTCGTTGGGAGGTTCTTGACCTTGTCTGGCTCGACCAAAGGTTGGCCCCGGACATATTTCCGTTTTATTTCCTCCTCTCTAAGCGGAGACATGGGCTCAATTTCAGGGAGTTGTCCAACAGAGATCTTGAGCATTTCAGCCTGCATTATATGCTCCTCCGTTATTACCACATCGCCTAGCTGGGGAACTTTAACGGTTTGCCCACAAAAATATTGGGCGCGCGTCCTCCTCTCATGTGTTGTTGGCACAACAAGCAGGGGGATCGATTGCGCCGCCTGTTCTCCCAACTGGGGAATGGTTTTCCCACATTTTTTGCCCGCTGCTTGTTGGCTCGAGCTCGAGCTCGCTTCCTTCTTTAGCCGTTCTCGATGTAGTCTTCTGATTTGGCGCTCATAGTCCGAGTCAACAGGCTTGGGAGCTGGTTCTCTAGCCATACGAATGAAGTGGTCAATCGTTTTCTCCTTTGGCGGCGGTGCCGGTTTCGGTCCAAAATGGGCATCCACTTGGGCCTGCACTATGGTTGTGTTTTGCTCCTCAGTCATGTCGTAAGGCCTCTGAGGAAGAGGAGCGAGGCTTGGACCATATTTATATCGCTTGTCTTTGCCTGTACTTCTTAAACTACCTCGACTCGTACCGCTACGCACCATAGCTGCGGCGTGTCTCTTCTGCGATTGCTGAGACGGCGGAGACGGCTGACGAGGCTGAGTTGGAGCAGGAGAAGTGGCCTGATGATGTGCCGGACTTGAAGCAGGAGGTGTGGCCTGACACGATGCCGGACTTGAAACCGGAGAAGTGGCATGACGTTGTGCCGGACTTGAAACCGGAGGAGTCAGCTCACGAGTTCGGGGACTTGGAGGAGGTGGCGGACTTCGAGGAGGAGTCGGCTCACGCGTTCGTGGACTTGGAGGAGCGGGAGTCTGCTGACTCGGTGGCGGACTTCAAAGAGGAGTCGGCAGATGACGCGGTGTCGGTGGACTTCGAAAGATGATGCAATCTTTTCTCCATAGGATGATACGATGTATGGCCTCTCCCAGTGTGCGCTCGTCTTCACCTCCAGGAATGTCAAGCTGTAGCCCCGAATATGGGTCCACCACTTCATAAACCAAGACACGAGCATAGCCCTTTGGAATCGGGATGCAATGGAAGGTTGCTTCGGGGGTAATTGTAAAAGCAATGTCGTCCGCCACCTTCATCACTTCATGGATATGTTCTTCATTTTGGAGTGTAGCTCATAGTTAGTGTTCTCTATGATGTCATCCACAGGGTATGTATCCAGCAGTGTGTCGCCCGGGGCAGAACCAACGCTGCTTCTCGGCATGGATGGGACGGTGCTATCCAATGCCGGACGATCATCCGCTTGCTGCTGCCGCTGCTGAGACCCCCTTTCCTGGCTAAGTGAGTCGATCTATGTTGGAAATATGCCCTAGAGGCAATAATAAAAGCATTATTATTATATTTCCTTGTTCATGATAATTGTCTTTATTCATGCTATAATTGTGTTATCCGGAAATCGTAATACATGTGTGAATAACAGACACCGACATGTCCCTAGTGAGCCTCTAGTTGACTAGCTCGTTGATCAACAAATAGTCATGGTTTCCTGACTATGGACACTGGATGTCATTGATAACAAGATCACATCATTGGGAGAATGATGTGATGGACAAGACCCAATCCTAAACATAGCACAAGATCGTATAGTTCGTTTGCTAGAGTTTTCCGATGTCAAAGTATCTTTTCCTTAGACCATGAGATCGTGTAACTCCCGGATACCGTAGGAGTGCTTTGGGTATGCCAAACGTCACAACGTAACTGGGTGACTATAAAGGTAGACTACGGGTATCTCCGAAAGTGTCTGTTGGGTGACATGGATCAAGACTGGGATTTGTCACTCCGTATGACGGAGAGGTATCACTGGGCCCACTCGGTAATGCATCATCATAATGAGCTCAGAGTGACCAAGTGTCTGGTCACGGGATCATGCATTACGGTACGAGTAAAGTGACTTGCCGGTAACGAGATTGAACAAGGTATTGGGATACCGACGATCGAATCTCGGGCAAGTAACATATCGATAGACAAAGGGAATAGCGTACGGGATTGATTAAATCCTCGACATCGTGGTTCATCCGATGAGATCATCGTGGAGCATGTGGGAGCCAACATGGGTATCCAGATCCCGCTGTTGGTTATTGACCGGAGAGTCGTCTCGGTCATGTCTGCTTGTCTCCCGAACCCGTAGGGTCTACACACTTAAGGTTCGGTGACGCTAGGGTTATGAAGATATGTATATGCAGAAACCCGAATGTTGTTCGGAGTCTCGGATGAGATCCCGGACGTCACGAGGAGTTCCGGAATGGTCCGGAGGTAAAGAATTATATATAGGAAGTGCTATTTCGGGCATCGGGACAAGTTTCGGGGTTATCGGTATTGTACCGGGACCACCGGAAGGGTCCCGGTGGTCCACCGGGTGGGGCCACCTGTCCCGGGGGGCCACATGGGCTGTAAGGGGTGCGCCTTGGCCTAGATGGGCCAAGGGCACCAGCCCCTATAGGCCCATGCGCCTAGGGTTTCCACCATGGAAGAGTCCATGTGGTGGAAGGCACCCCTAGGTGCCTTGGGGGGGAGGGAAACCTCCCCTTGGCCGCCGCCCCCCCTAGTAGATGCCATCTACTAGGGCCGGCGCCCCCCTGGCACCCCTATATATAGTGGGGGGAAGAGGAGGGATTTTACACCAGCCCCTGGCGCCTCCACCTCCCCCCCGTTACGTCTCTCCCTCGTAGTCTCGGCGAAGCCCTGCTGCTGTGACGCCCTGCATCCACCACCACGCCGTCGTGCTGCTGGATCTTCATCAACCTCTCCTTCCCCCTTGCTGGATCAAGAAGGAGGAGACGTCTCCCGTCCCGTACGTGTGTTGAACGCGGAGGTGCCGTCCGTTCGGCGCTGGTCATCGGTGATTTGGATCACGTCGAGTACGACTACATCATCACCGTTCTTTTGAACGCTTCCGTGCACGATCTACAAAGGTATGTAGATGCATCTAATCACTCATTGCTAGATGAAATCCTAGATGATCTTGGTGAAACGAGTAGGAAAATTTTTGTTTTCTGCAACGTTCCCCAACAGTGGCATCATGAGCTAGGTCTATGCGTAGTTATTCTTGCGCGAGTAGAACACAATTTGTTGTGGGCGTAGATTTGTCAACTTTCTTGCCGTTACTAGTCCTTTCTTGCTTCAGCGGTATTGTGGGATGAAGCGGCCCGGACCAACCTTACACGTACACTTACGTGAGACCGGTTCCACCGACTAACATGCACTAGTTGCATAAGGTGGCTGGCGGGTGTTTGTCTCTCCTACTTTAGTTGGAGCGGAATCGATGAACAGGGTCCTTATGAAGGGTAAATAGAAGTTGACAAATCACGTTGTGGCTTTAACGTAGGTAAGAAAACGTTCTTGCTAGAACCCTAATTCAGCCACGTAAAACTTGCAACAACAATTAGAGGACGTCTAACTTGTTTTTGCAGCAAGTGGTTTGTGATATGATATGGCCAAAGTTGTGATGAATGATGAATGATCTATATGTGATGTATGAGATGTTCATGCTATTGTAATAGGAATCACGACTTGCATGTCGATGAGTATGACAACCGACAGGAGCCATAGGAGTTGTCTTTATTCTTTTATATGACCTGCGTGTCATCAAGAAACGCCATGTAAATTACTTTACTTTATTGCTAAACGCGTTAGCCATAGTAGTAGAAGTAATAGTTGGCGAGCAACTTCATGGAGACACGATGATGGAGATCATGATGATGGAGATCATGGTGTCAAGCCGGTGACAAGATGATCATGGAGACACGATGATGGAGATCATGATGATGGAGATCATGGTGTCAAGCCGGTGACAAGATGATCATGGAGCCCCAAGATGGAGATCAAAGGAGCTATGTGATATTGGCCATATCATGTCACGTTTATTATTTGATTGCATGTGATGTTTATCATGTTTTGCATCTTGTTTACTTAGAACGACGGTAGTAAATAAGGTGATCCCTCATACTAATTTCAAGAAGTGTTCCCCCTAACTGTGCACCGTTGCGACAGTTCGCTGTTTCAAAACACCACGTGATCATAGGGTGTTTTATTCAGACGTTCACATACAACGGGTGTAAGACAGATTTACACATGCAAACACTTAGGTTGACTTGACGAGCCTAGCATGTACAGACATGGCCTCGGAATACGGAAGACCGAAAGGTCGAGCATGAGTCGTATAGAAGATACGATCAACATGAAGATGTTCACCGATGTTGACTAGTCCGTCTCACGTGATGATCGGACACGGTCTAGTTTAACTCGGATCATGTAATACTTAGATGACTAGAGGGATGTCTAATCTAAGTGGGAGTTCATTAATAATTTGATTAGTTGAACTTAATTATCATGAACTTAGTCTAAATATTTTACAATATGTCTTGTAGATTAAATGGCCAACGTAGTCCTCAACTTCAACGCGTTCCTAGAGAAAACCAAGCTGAAAGACGATGGCAGCAACTATACGGACTGGGTCCGGAACCTGAGGATCATCCTCATAGCTGCCAAGAAAGATTATGTCCTACAAGCACCGCTTGGTGACGCACCCGTTCTCCTTGCAGAACAAGATGTTATGAACGCTTGGCAGGCACGTTTCGATGACTACTCCCTCGTTCAGTGCGGCATGCTTTACAGCCTAGAGCCGGGGCTCCAAAAGCGTTTTGAGAGACATGGAGCATATGAGATGTTCGAAGAGCTGAAAATGGTTTTCCAAGCTCATGCCCGGGTCGAGAGATATGAAGTCTCCGACAAATTCTTCAGTTGTAAGATGGAGGAAAACAGTTCTGTCAGTGAGCACATACTCACTATGTCTGGGTTGCATAACCGCTTGACTCAGCTGGGAGTTAATCTCCCGGATGATGCGGTCATTGACAGAATCCTCCAGTCGCTTCCACCAAGCTACAAGAGCTTTGTGATGAACTTCAATATGCAGGGGATGGAAAAGACCATTCCTGAAGTATTTGCTATGCTGAAATCAGCAGAGGTAGAAGTCAGGAAGGAACATCAAGTGTTGATGGTCAATAAAACCACTAAGTTCAAGAAAGGCAAGGGTAAAAAGAACTTCAAGAAGGACGGCAAGGAGGTTGCCGCGCCCGGCAAGCAAGCTGCCGGGAAGAAGCCAAAGAATGGACCCAAGCCCGAGACTGAGTGTTTTTATTGCAAGGAAAGCGGTCACTGGAAGCGGAACTGCCCTAAGTACTTAGCGGATAAGAAGGCCGGCAAAACAAAAGGTATATGTGATATACATGTAATTGATGTGTACCTTACTAGTGCCCGTAGTAGCTCCTGGGTATTTGATACCGGTGCAGTTGCTCACATTTGTAACTCAAAGCAGGGGCTGCGGAATAAGCGGAAACTGGCAAAGGACGAGGTGACGATGCGCGTCGGGAATGGTTCCAAGGTCAATGTGATCGCCGTCGGCACGCTACCTCTGCATCTCCCTTCGGGATTAGTTTTAAACCTTAATAATTGTTATTTAGTGTCAGCTTTGAGCATGAACATTGTATCAGGATCTCGTTTAATTCGAGATGGCTACTCTTTTAAATCTGAGAATAATGGTTGTTCCATTTTTATGAGAGATATGTTTTATGGTCATGCTCCTATGGTGAATGGTTTGTTCTTTATGAATCTCGAATGTGATGCTACACATGTTCATAATGTGAGTACCAAAAGAAGTAAGGTTGATAATGATAGTCCCACATACCTGTGGCACTGCCGCCTTGGTCACATAGGTGTCAAACGCATGAAGAAGCTCCATGCTGATGGACTTTTAGAGTCTCTTGATTATGAATCATTTGACACATGCGAACCATGCCTTATGGGTAAAATGACCAAGACTCCGTTCTCAGGAACAATGGATCGAGCAACCGACTTATTGGAAATCATACATACTAATGTGTGCGGTCCAATGAGTGTTGAGGCTCGCGGTGGCTATCGTTATATTCTCACCCTCACTGATGATTTAAGTAGGTATGGGTATATCTACTTAATGAAACACAAGTCTGAAACCTTTGAAAAGTTCAAGGAATTTCAGAGTGAGGTTGAAAATCAACGTGACAGGAAAATCAAGTTTCTACGATCAGATCGTGGAGGAGAATACTTGAGTCACGAGTTTGGCACACACTTAAGAAAATGTGGAATAGTTTCACAACTCACGCCGCCTGGAACACCTCAGCGTAATGGTGTGTCCGAACGTCGTAATCGCACTCTATTAGATATGGTGCAATCTATGATGTCTCTTACCGATTTACCGCTATCTTTTTGGGGCTATGCTTTAGAGACTGCCGCATTCACTTTAAATAGGGCTCCGTCGAAATCCGTTGAGACGACACCGTATGAATTATGGTTTGAGAAGAAACCTAAGCTATCGTTTCTAAAAGTTTGGGGATGCGATGCTTATGTCAAGAAACTTCAACCTGAAAAGCTCGAACCCAAGTCGGAAAAATGCGTCTTCATAGGATACCCAAAAGAAACTATTGGGTACACCTTCTACCTCAGATCCGAAGGCAAGATCTTTGTTGCCAAGAATGGGTCCTTTCTGGAGAAAGAGTTTCTCTCGAAAGAAGTAAGTGGGAGGAAAGTAGAGCTTGATGAAGTATTACCTCTTGAACCGGAAAATGGCGCAACTCAAGAAAATGTTCCTGAGGTGCCTGCACCGACTAGAGAGGAAGTTAATGACAATGATCAAGATACTTCTGATCAAGCCCCTACTGAAATTCGAAGGTCCACAAGGACACGTTCCGCACCAGAGTGGTACGGCAACCCTGTCTTGGAAATCATGCTGTTAGACAACGGTGAACCTTCGAACTATGAAGAAGCGATGGTGGGCCCGGATTCCGACAAATGGCTAGAAGCCATGAAATCCGAGATAGGATCCATGTATGAAAACAAAGTATGGACTTTGACTGACTTGCCCGTTGAGCGGCGAGCCATAGAAAATAAATGGATCTTTAAGAGGAAGACAGACGCGGATGGTAATGTGACCATCTATAAAGCTCGGCTTGTCGCTAAGGGTTATCGACAAGTTCAAGGGGTTGACTACGATGAGACTTTCTCACCGGTAGCGAAGCTGAAGTCCGTCCGAATCATGTTAGCAATTTCCGCATTCTATGATTACGAAATATGGCAAATGGACGTCAAAACGGCATTCCTTAATGGTTTCCTTAAGGAAGAATTGTATATGATGCAGCCGGAAGGTTTTGTCGATCCTAAGAATGCTGACAAAGTGTGCAAGCTCCAACGCTCGATTTATGGGCTGGTGCAAGCATCTCGGAGTTGGAACATTCGCTTTGATGAGATGATCAAAGCGTTTGGGTTTACACAGACTTATGGAGAAGCCTGCGTTTACAAGAAAGTGAGTGGGAGCTCTGTAGCATTTCTCATATTATATGTAGATGACATACTTTTGATGGGAAATGATATAGAACTCTTGGACAGCATCAAGGCCTACTTGAATAAAAGTTTTTCAATGAAGGACCTTGGAGAAGCTGCTTATATATTAGGCATCAAAATCTATAGAGATAATCGAGACGCCTCATAGGTCTTTCACAAAGCACATACCTTGATAAGATATTGAAGAAGTTCAATATGGATCAATCCAAGAAGGGGTTCTTGCCTGTGTTGCAAGGTATGAAATTGAGCTCAGCTCAATGTCCGACCACGGCAGAAGATATAGAAGAGATGAGCGTCATCCCCTATGCCTCAGCCATAGGTTCTATTATGTATGCCATGCTGTGTACCAGACCTGATGTTAACCTTGCCGTCAGTTTGGTAGGAAGGTACCAAAGTAATCCCGGCAAGGAACACTGGACAGCGGTCAAGAATATCCTGAAGTACCTGAAAAGGACTAAGGAAATGTTTCTCGTTTATGGAGGTGACGAAGAGCTCGTCGTAAAGGGTTACGTCGACGCTAGCTTCGACACAGATCTGGATGACTCTAAGTCACAAACCGGATACGTGTATATTTTGAATGGTGGGGCAGTAAGCTGGTGCAGTTGCAAGCAAAGCGTCGTGGCGGGATCTACATGTGAAGTGGAGTACATGGCAGCCTCGGAGGCAGCACATGAAGCAATATGGGTGAAGGAGTTCATCACCGACCTAGGAGTCATACCCAATGCGTCGGGGCCAATCAAGCTCTTCTGTGACAACACTGGAGCTATTGCACTTGCCAAGGAGCCCAGGTTTCACAAGAAGACAAGGCACATCAAGCGTCGCTTCAACTCCATTCGTGAAAATGTTCAAGATGGAGACATAGAGATTTGTAAAGTACATACGGACCCGAATATAGCAGATCCGTTGACTAAACCTCTCCCTAGAGCAAAACATGATCAACACCAGAATTCTATGGGTGTTCGATTCATCACAATGTAACTAGATTATTGACTCTAGTGCAAGTGGGAGACTGTTGGAAATATGCCCTAGAGGCAATAATAAAAGCATTATTATTATATATCCTTGTTCATGATAATTGTCTTTATTCATGCTATAATTGTGTTATCCGAAAATCGTAATACATGTGTGAATAACAGACACCGACATGTCCCTAGTGAGCCTCTAGTTGACTAGCTCGTTGATCAACAGATAGTCATGGTTTCCTGACTATGGACACTGGATGTCATTGATAACAAGATCACATCATTGGGAGAATGATGTGATGGACAAGACCCAATCCTAAACATAGCACAAGATCGTATAGTTCGTTTGCTAGAGTTTTCCAATGTCAAAGTATCTTTTCCTTAGACCATGAGATCGTGTAACTCCCGGATACCGTAGGAGTGCTTTGGGTATGCCAAACGTCACAACGTAACTGGGTGACTATAAAGGTAGACTACGGGTATCTCCGAAAGTGTCTGTTGGGTGACATGGATCAAGACTGGGATTTGTCACTCCGTATGACGGAGAGGTATCACTGGGCCCACTCGGTAATGCATCATCATAATGAGCTCAGAGTGACCAAGTGTCTGGTCACGGGATCATGCATTACGGTACGAGTAAAGTGACTTGCCGGTAACGAGATTGAATGAGGTATTGGGATACCGACGATCGAATCTCGAGCAAGTAACATATCGATAGACAAAGGGAATAGCGTACGGGATTGATTAAATCCTCGACATCGTGGTTCATCCGATGAGATCATCGTGGAGCATGTGGGAGCCAACATGGGTATCCAGATCCCGCTGTTGGTTATTGACCGGAGAGTCGTCTCGGTCATGTCTGCTTGTCTCCCGAACCCGTAGGGTCTACACACTTAAGGTTCGGTGACGCTAGGGTTATGAAGATATGTATATGCAGAAACCCGAATGTTGTTCGGAGTCCCGGATGAGATCCCGGACGTCACGAGGAGTTCCAGAATGGTCCGGAGGTAAAGAATTATATATAGGAAGTGCTATTTCGGGCATCGGGACAAGTTTCGGGGTTATCGGTATTGTACCGGGACCACCGGAAGGGTCCCGGTGGTCCACCGGGTGGGGCCACCTGTCCCGGGGGGCCACATGGGCTGTAAGGGGTGCGCCTTGGCCTAGATGGGCCAAGGGCACCAGCCCCTATAGGCCCATGCGCCTAGGGTTTCCACCATGGAAGAGTCCATGTGGTGGAAGGCACCCCTAGGTGCCTTGGGGGGGAGGGAAACCTCCCCTTGGCCGCCGCCCCCCCTAGTAGATGCCATCTACTAGGGCCGGCGCCCCCCCTGGCACCCCTATATATAGTGGGGGGAAGAGGAGGGATTTTACACCAGCCCCTGGCGCCTCCACCTCCCCCCCGTTACGTCTCTCCCTCGTAGTCTCGGCGAAGCCCTGCTGCTGTGACGCCCTGCATCCACCACCACGCCGTCGTGCTGCTGGATCTTCATCAACCTCTCCTTCCCCCTTGCTGGATCAAGAAGGAGGAGACGTCTCCCGTCCCGTACGTGTGTTGAACGCGGAGGTGCCGTCCGTTCGGCGCTGGTCATCGGTGATTTGGATCACGTCGAGTACGACTACATCATCACCGTTCTTTTGAACGCTTCCGTGCGCGATCTACAAAGGTATGTAGATGCATCTAATCACTCGTTGCTAGATGAACTCCTAGATGATCTTGGTGAAACGAGTAGGAAAATTTTTGTTTTCTGCAACGTTCCCCAACAATCTGCTGCTGCTGCTGGAATTTGAGTGCCAACTCCACGTGCCTTGCTTCTAGGCCTTGAAGGCATTCTGCGTCCTGCTTCCTCTGCTCCTCCTCCAGCTTCCTTTTCTTCTCCTCCTCCATCTTCCTTATTGCACGGGTCCTGTAGTCCTCGTTCCATTCTGAAAAGCCCTCATACCAGGGAATAACGCCCTTGCCTCGTGTTCTTCTCGGGTGTTCATGATTTCCCAGGGCACGCGTAAGCTCGTCGTTCTCTCTGTTGGGCGTGAACACCCCCCTTCTAGCTTTTTCTATTGCGTCAAGTATCTTTTGTTCGGCTCCTTTTAGATTTGCCTTCCGCGAAACTTCGCCTGTCTTCAGGTCCAACCCCCCCATGCGCATAGAACCAAGTTCTGCACCTGGGGGGCCAGCTCCTAGTAACCGGAGTGACCCCTGCATCCTCCATCTCTTGCTCATACTTATCCCACTTAGGCAATCCCACCACGTAGCCACCTGGACCCAGCCTATGGAACCGCGTCTTTTTTGCGGCATTTGCCTTGTTTTTTTATCAACCGTTCCTTAGATAATTCTGAATCCTTGAAGGTCACGAAATCGCCCCAGTGTTCTCTTTGCTTCTCCAGTGTTCCCGTGAATTCTAGAGTCTTCCTTTCTGCAGCGACGTAGTTGGCCCATACCATTTTCTTGTGGGTGTTGAATGCAATTGCTATCTTCTTAAGAGCAGCGCCCTTGACTTTCTCCACATATGCTTCAGTGAAATGATCTGGTAGGGTGAAATGTTCCATCAAAGATTTCCGAAGGTCTTTTTTGGCTCTGTCGTCGACCCAAGTAACACCTGGACGTTTAGTCTTGGCTCTTTCCATTCTTGAATGGAGATCGGGAGTTTGTCCTTCACAAGAACTCTGCACTGACGAGTCCACTTGTTCACAATGTTCTTAGGCGTGAGGGGTTCGTCACTAGGTTTGATGGATTCGATGTTGTACTTTACACCATCCTTCAACAATCTGCCCGGGCCTCGCTTTGTCCTGCTGTCTATAGAAGCAGATTTGCTCGATCCGGAGGGCTGAAAGAAGAAAGATCGATTCGTTAATATATCTTCAACAAAAAAACATGTGATGATCACCATGATGCATGCTTATATAAATATACCTCGCCGGTAGTCTTTGTTATTTGAAGATCAGCATTGTCTGTGTCATCACAAACATTGTCTGTGTCATCATAATCACAATCATAGTTCATGACTTCATCAGCTCGGTCGTCGAGATCGAATATCTTTTCATCACCCTCTCCGGTATTGTTCAGATATCGGGAGCCATCATCTGCTTCATTCAGATCATCTAGCCTGTGAGGGCTGCGTATGATGTCGAACAATTCCTCTTCTCTCTCGCTGCCGGTATTGTCCGCCATAGCTTTTACTTAACTAATACAGAAGAAATATAAAACAATTTAGTATTCAAATTACAATGCATGGATGCAATCAATAAGGAAAAACTGAATCTCGAATACATCGTCTCGAATATAGTACTCGAATACATCATCGTCTTAATATATATAATCTCGAATACATCATCTTGAATATTATATATCGAATACATCACTGGCTAGGTACCTAATAAAGATCGAGTACTACAGAAGAATCTAGGCCACTCGCGGTCCCTAGGGCACGGGCGGTGGACACGCAAAGAGAAGGAACCGTCACATGATCATATCTTCGGTCATCTGCCCAAAGAACCTGCCAAGTATTGAAGAACCTGACGTCCATAGCAGCCATGTAGCGATGGACGTGCTCGCCTCCTCCCTGACATGGCGATGCACCACCTCCGGCGGCGTCGGCTCCCTCTGCACCGAATGTGGCCCATGCGAATGCCACCAAAGGACATCAGGGTCGACGATGGGACCCGAGGCCGAGTTCCTCACCAAGCGGCGCGCCCCTCCAGGTAGCACCTCCCAGTGCCAGCCCGGCGGAGCCCAGTCCCGGACATGGGTCCTCTGAAGCAGGACGTCGTCGCGAACGGGTCGACGGCGAGGATGCGGGCCGGGCATATCGTCGAGAACAAATACTATATTCCCGCAAAAAGTAACATTTTTTAAATGATTGGATTGTGATAACTAAAATTCTATATATATGCAAATTCTAACAATTTTACATTAATCTAATTCATCTAACTAAAACTAATTCTAAAATTTCCTGATTATATAACTAACATTTCTATAACAATTCTAATATTTATATAACTAAAAAACAGAAAAATTGCTAATATTTCTATAACTAAAAAACAGAAAAAATTTATGACATTTCTATATAACTAACATTTCTAATATTTCTATAACTAAAAAACAGAATAATTTCTAACATTTCTATAACTAAAAAACAGAAAAAATTATAACAAACAAACTAATGTGTGTGTGTGTACTGTGTGCGTGTGTGTGTGTAGTGTGTGTGTGTGTGTGGACATGGCGACCGGGGCGAGCTCACTGGCGAGGCGACGACGGGGCGACGGGACGGGGCGGCGACGACGGGGCGGGGCGCGGCGACGGGGCGGCC